>NW_008236438.1:972391-988562 GCF_000691975.1 Corvus brachyrhynchos | reverse complement strand
AAAAAGGGAATGGCTCCAAAACGCCTGAGCTCATCAAAGTATCCTAAGTGACTAGTAACTCTTAAAAGCCTTAATGATAAATGAGTTCTAACAGACACATTTCTGAAGATTTGAAAACAGCAGTAGACAAGTTAAAGCTCATTCCTTTAACTGTCCATCTTGCTAATTTATGTCTGCTTTTGTTCTGGGGTGGTATATGCAAATTTTACAGGAATGGGGCTTGTTGTCTCTGGTTCAAATAATGGCCTTGTAATTGAGAGAGACAAAAAATTTTGGTCAAACTGAGCCCATTGCTAATGATAGTGTTTGGGATAAATTTTTTTTTTAGTCAGTGAACACTTCCTGGTTTTTTAAGATCTTTTCTCAGAATTCCAAAAGAGATGATCACTAAGTCAAGGTATTTATGAATGATCTTTTCAAAAATGGTCATGAAAGGAATATTCATCATAAATCGTTCAGATGAATCTTTTCAACTGCTTTCTTAGAGATACTTGTTTTGTATTATGTGTAAGTTTCCTACATACTATTTGAGGATTATTCTTCCATTACGTTAAGATTATTTGCCTTACTTTGTCAATTTGTAAACCTTTTGAGGAAGAATATCTAGGTACCCTAGGCATTTAGGAAGAGATCTGGCTCTGAGCTAGTATTTGATAAAGATGGTAGTGCATGTAGAAAGAAGCGTTTAAACACTTTTCTATACTCCTAACTCAGACTAGTTTCAGTTTCTTCACTAGTTCAATTTTTTTCACCAGTTTTCAATTTTTTTTCAACTTTTTTTGATTTTTGTGTACTTAAGGTAGGAAGCATGAAAGGGAAAAAGCATTGGAAGACATAACATGAAATTGACACTTTTAGAGGAGATGAATATGTACTGAAATCCTGTGGTCCAGAACTATTTGACTTTAAAAAAAGTGTCTATCAATTTTTTCTTTTCTTTCTTGAATAAACTCTACTTACCTCTGGGGTGTCACATTGCATGTCTATGACAGAAAATATTTTGCAATGTTTGTAGGTCAGTGTGTAACTACAGGTCACAATTTCCGAGATACTGGAAGGAATTTGTAGGAAGTATTAAGCATAGCTGCTGCCTTGTGACCATTTGCAGTTTTTTGCTTTCTTAAGCATTGTAATATGAGTCAATTTTCAATGAAACTGGTTAGAATTTTTTTGTATCGAAAACTGTAAATAACCTGGTGTTCAGGCCATGAGGTCAGAAGTTTAAATGGATTAAAAACAAAAGCTATATAGAGGAAACTGAGAGAAAATCACATTCACTTTTTTCTTTGTTTCAATAGCAACTTTTTAACTGTCAGTCTCTACACAAGCTGAGTTTGCCAGACAACGATCTAACCACATTGCCAGCATCCATTGCAAATCTCATTAATCTCAGGGAACTGGATGTCAGCAAGAATGGTAAGTCATTTTGCTTATTGTATTGAGGTAACTAAAAGGTGAATCACCATTGACTGTACAAAGACACTAGTGAAACTGTAATTTCTATAAGCTATACAGCTAGTAGTTTTTAAGTTACTACTCTAAATCCCTGCTTACACTGAAAGATGATCTTTTATGATCTGGTTGTGATATTTACTTGTATCTCTCACATTGATTGGTTTGTAGACAATGCTGTCTGGCACTTTATATTGTCTCAAAATACATAAGATTAGTTACTTTTAATAACTTCTGTCATCTGTCACTATACTGAAGAGAGTTTTCACAAGAACTTTGTAAGTTTTGCTGGATTTTATTGTTATAATTTGTTTCATATGAAAATTGGTTTTGGTTTATTTTAATAAGCTGTTGGAAAATTGTAGTATAGTAGGACTTAGGTTTTCTGTCCTGCTCTGGGGAGGGTAACCTCTGTTGCATGGGGAGATGTATTTATGTGTCCATAGACATGACTTGGTTCACTTGTCCGATTTGTTAAAAATCTATCATTCTGTGTAAGTCAGACTTTTATAAGTTAGGAAATGTTGTCAGCCAGGTGTTCTATACATGGGGTTTTTGTTTTATACATGGTGCTGCTTTGGCAAGCTGGCAGATATGTGCAACTGTGAGGAAATTGAAATAACACTGTCATTGAACTTAGTTGTGTGACTTATTTGAGAGAGAAGAAATCATGCTAATTGAGGAGAATATAGTAGTTTTGTCTTACTAATTCGGAGTTAAGTAAGAGAACACCTCATTGAAATAACACTTGAAAATAAGAATTACAAAAATATTCCAAAGATTTTGTCCTTCAGTTTATTGTTTTATTTGGGCTGCTAGCTAATTAGGACCCCACAAAGAGAAGTAAGTTTTGCTTTATGAAGAAAGCATTCCAGTTGTTGAGGTGTTGGTATTTCCTTGGTTGGTTGTTGTAGCCCAATCTGTACTTAAATAGGTATTCTGTTATTTCTGCTTAATGAACACAGTGTTTAGTGTGATAAATTGGCCTCGTTGTCATGGATCTGTTCCTGGTACAAGTGGATTGATAGTCTTTCTTAAAAAACACTGGCCTTCAAACTACTGTCACAGTAACACACAACAGAGAAAGAACCATCTTTTTGTCCTGGACTGAACTGTTGAACATATTAACTGTTTGCAACATGAGTTCTCAGTGCAGAAGACTTAAAAGCAGCAAAAGGGGATCTGAGTGTTGCTGTTGGGAAATTCCATAGCTCATGTACGTAAATAGGCGGCTGAAGCCAGGGAGCTACTTGTCTGTCTAAAGTGGCATGGCCCTGAGCTAAGCCTACAGAGAGCTGCTGAAAGAGCACTTGTTCCTCTGAGGCATATGATATGCTATCCCAGTAAACGATGACTCTGTTTCTAGAGCTTGGGGGTTTTTTTAACACACTTCAGAGAAATGGCAGGAGGTACGAGCTTATTTAAACTATTATCATGTGCCTGTTCTCAGGCTTCTCTCCATTTGGATAGCTTCTCTGACTAGTGTTGAACGTAAAAAATAGTTCTGAGGTTACAAGCTTGTTTACTGGGGCCATACTATCTTCCAGTAGTTCTAAAACCTCTGCAAAATTAAAAGAAACAAATTAGAATTCCTGTTTGTTCCTGCTGGGTGAAGTAAGAAATAGTGCTGTTTATTCTGTAATATACTTGGTATTATTTGAGACCTTAGTTTGTTGGCATAAGTGCCTTTCCCTTTCTCTTTTCCTCTCTGCTGTTGCAACCATGGAAAATTTTTCTCTTGACAACTGCAAGCCTACTCTCGTCCCTTGTGTCTGTTTTACTCTTTGTAAGAATTTACTGCTCGCTTCCTCATTGTTCTGATGGGTGTCTGTAAATAGGAGGTATTTTACTAGTTTTCTAAGAGTAGCAAAATGTATAAAAATCTCCAATTCTTCCTTTTTCTGTTATGTATCAAAAGAATAGAATGTAGAAGCAGTGGACTTCAGTGGAAAGAATTGCTTTCCTTTAGTTTATAAAAAAAATATAAGTATTAGTCCCCAGAAGTGCAGAATGATGACAGATGCTGAATTCTAAAATAATGGTGTGTTTCTCAGATTCCTGTGGTTGTGGCAAGTGAGTGGTGATAGTTCCTCTATTCTTCTTGAAGTATTGCTATACCATTAAGTGTTTCTTTCTGTGATGGGTTGGGCTAAATCATGCAGTGCAGATGCCTTGAGAACAAATATGCATTTATTTTTAAAGGTTGTATTTTTACATACAGAGGTTGTATTTGGTTAGGCTTCAGTTATCAAATACCAGTATACATGAAATATGATAGGACTTTCACGTAAAATTTTTGAGCTGTCTGGTATAGATGTAATCAAATGTATTGACCAAAGTATGTAATTTTCTAAAGAGTTGATGAGAAAATGAAAAACTAAGTTTCAGATTTAAAATGTTTTGAAATTACTAATGAATTGCAATCTGGCTCACGGAGTGAGAGCTGTTGCATGGGAGAGCATCCAGTTCTCCAAGTTGAATTGCCTGCATATATATATGTGTATGCTTAATATTTGATATTTAGATGAAAGATCAAAATCACAGAAATTTTTCAAGGTAGCAGATCCGTTACATGAAAAGTGTTAATCCAAGAAAGCAATCTTTATGGTGCTTTAATAGCATGTGAAAAATCTTGCGCTTTTAATTTCTGACTTAAATGTTTTTGGATTCATACACATGATATATAAAACTCTCTAACAGAGACACAGCAGATGTGCAAATGCTGATACTTAAGAATATTTAATAACATTTTATCAGAACAAGAATTCATCTAATCTAGTGGCCTGTCTCCAACAGTGACCAAAAGTAGAAGCCTAGGGAAAATTTAGCGAGATACTGGAAGCCAGGAGACATGCATGTTTCCCTGTATGCTCTCAGTCCAGCACCTTCTCTTATTGGGACTCCTTGAGCCAGACAGGGTGGCTTTTTTATTTACAAATCTTCATTTGGCTACTTCCCTGTCAGTTTATCTACTGTTTAAAGTGATGTATGTTTTGAGACATGTGCTGAGTTAGAGTACCAGCCCTTAATAGTTGTGTGTTGTGGGGTATACAGAAGTCTTTGTATAAGAGCATGGTCTGGAATGTATCCATGGCTGCTGAAGCAGTTGTGGCGCAAGTATAGCCTAAAAATACCAAGTTGCTGCTATATGTGCAGCAAGCATAGGCTAGAGTTAGTCTTAACTCTGCTTTTATTATTGGTAGTAATCAATAAATTCTGTAGGTTTTTGGTAGTGAGGACATCCACTGTCCTTTTCTGGCATTTTAACCTGATTCCCAAGGCTACTGTGAACCCTTAATATCAGAGGTATTCCATTGCTTCCTTCCAGATACACTTCAATTCTGAAATTTTTAGCTGAAGTCTAATGCTATCCTAGTCACAAAGATGAAATGACACTTGAACAAATGGTTCAATAAATAAACTGCATTCCTGTTTTTTTCATGGAGAGATGCCTTTTCTCCCAGCCCTGTAACCTCATGGGTTACATCTTAGAGAAGATGCAGCATATAGAATGTGAGGCCAGTATAGAAAAATTAATTTTAATTAATGTTTTATTTATGAGGCTAAAGGAAATTAAAACATTTTTAATCCTGTATGGCTGATTTTTTTATGTATTGACAGCTCTACAGGGGGAAAAAAACCCCACCCACCAAAAAACCCCGCAACACCACTTTTCACCCCTAAATCAGTGTCTTTCAGGGTTAAACTTTAGGGAACAATAATTTCCTTGTGGTTCTGGAATGCCAGCCTTAACGTGCATCTAGGGCAATGTGGAAGAATGTCAAGGAAATATTTTTGCCTCTTGTTCGAAGAAGAGGGAAAGTATTTATGTACAGTGTCTGATGGCATATATAAATGTACAGAAGAGTTAGCTTTACAGGTTACTAGAATCAAGTGGCTTGAAAGGCTGAAACATAGGATGAGCTGACTGCCAGGAAAATCAGGCTTTTCTGGAAGCCTGGGAAATGCACTTGAAATTGCTTGTGTCTGTGGAGTTACTCTAGTGGGAAGCACTGAGATTATCTACTTTTCCCTCCATGCAGGTAGTGAAAGAAAATGATTGAATTTTTAAGTTCCATATTATTCAGGCCTTTAGAGCATTAAACAGCAAGATGAGAAAATAACTAGCAAGACCAAAAGTAACCTGGGGCTTTGGAAATAACAGTACCTTCATAGTCTCTTAGATATTTAGGTGCGTTTTCTTTCACAGTGATGGTACAGCAAATTTACTCATGTCAGTTTGTTATTCTGTATGGCAAAGAATCTTCATGAAAAATAGACAAACCAAACCTAAGAAAATTCCCCTCCCCTCACCCCCCTGCCTCCAGGCATATCTGCCTATAAAGTTATTCCAGCAATTTTAAAGAATTTTGTTAACAGATACAAATTGAGATCAAATATGTTTTCTTCAGTGTTCTAAAATAATCTGTTGATTTGGCAAACTATCTTTAATATGCTGTGTGCCAGAAGTTGGGGAGTTAAGAGAATGAGAATTCAAGAAACTATCCAGTCTTCTGTTGCCCATCTGGTACATTTAGGAATATGGCTTTTCCAAGGAATTGAGAATTGTTTCTAGTTGATAGAGGGAGACAGATCCAAGTTTTATTTTCTGCAGGAAGAAGTAAGAGAGGAAGATCCTGAATACAAAATAACTTGCTGTAAATTTGCTATTTCTCTATTTATACTAACAGAGGGGCAGACAGGAGCAGGGTTTTTAAATCATCCAGGATAGTGAAATGAAAGATAATTGATTTTCTGCAGAGTTCTGAGTCTGTAGCTCTGTGATAACGTATCCCTGTATAGAGGTTATAAATGTACCCTAAATGTAGGCAGCCCTTCTATTTAAAGTTTTTTTTCAAGTGTTAGTTGTACTTTTTCTTAAATACATTGTCTTATTGAAGGTACTGAAAAGAATCTGTCTGTTCACAATAAAATAATCTGTGTGTATGAGAGGATGCGAATGGAATGAAATTTCAATGCAGATAGGTTTTGAATGTGAAATTTGGGTATATATATCTGAAATTTTGAAATAAGTTTATTAAAAATGTCTTCCTGGACTCAAAAGAAATTTTTGTAATGCAGAAAAGGTATTGTAAAAGTAATTATGGGGTTTGTAGATGTGGATTTACATGTAAAGACGGCAAAGAATAGGATCATAGAATAGAACGATTTGTGTTGGAAGGGACTTTAAAGATCATCTAATTTCAACTCCCTTGGCAGGAGCAGGGACATTTTTCACTAGAACAGGGTGCTGAGAGCCCCATCCAAACCCAGCCTTAAGTACTTCCAGGGAAGGACACTTCCACAGCTTCTCTGGGCAGCAAGATTTCACCACCCTCACAGTAAAGACTTTCTTCCTAGCATCAAGTCTAAACCTAGTCCCATCCCCACCATGTCCTGTAACACTACATGCTCTTGGAAAAAGTCCCTCTCCACCTTTCTTGTATGGGCCTTCAGGTCCTGGAAGGCCGTAATTAGGTCACCCTGAAGATGACTGTATGAATTTAGTAGAATTCTCTTTTTCTGGATCTTGACTACCTATCAGAGATTCTTCTTCTAGCTTCAGAACATCATATCTATTTTTTAGGGGCGCATTGGTAGCATAGGAAACATTTTTTTTCTCCTGCTCTGAGCTGAGACAAGAGTCTGTTCTTGACACTGATCGTGCTGTAATCAAATCTCTCCTGATGGGAGTTTTTAAAGTCCTTGCTAGGAGTTCCAGAGACAAACGGGACTCTCAGCCTTCACTGCTTCTAGATAGTTAAGTCTTACCAGAGAAAAAGAGTCACTAGTATGATCCAGACATAGCACAAAGCAGAGCATACTGGAGAAAAGCCGAATTATCAAGATTAAACTGCCTTTTTAAAGGTAAATCAAGCAATGGTTACTAAAAACGTACATTATTTTTACTTTTCTACCAATTATTTAGTAACACAGCCAGGAACTGCGGAATTCTTTGTCCAATCATCCCAAACTACTTTTACTGCAGAATATGGAGTAGTAGAAGAAGAAGAAGAAGGTTTGGAGAACAACAACAATCCTCCATTTTGATGTTTTTTGCTTTTATCTATTTTTACTTTTACTGCAGAATATGGAGTAGTAGAAGAAGAAGAAGAAGGTTTGGAGAACAACAACAATCCTCCATTTTGATGTTTTTTGCTTTTATCTATTTACTACATTAACAGACCCGAAACCTCTAAAATTTCACCTGTGAGAATCTTACATAGTAGTCTGTCACCTAATTTACACTAGTTTAGTTTCTAGTTCTTTTCTAATAGTAGGCAGTTTTTTCCATGGACAGAGGTCAAAAGCTGTGTTGTTCAGGGGGGTGAAACCCCTCAAAACAGGCAGAGAAATATTCTCTGCACTCTGGGTTCCCACATGTTCTCCCTTGCCTTGCGAATTAGCTGAGCCTACCGGCTTGGGTTGGATGCTAACTTACTTTCATCTCCCAAGGATTTAAGGCAGGGTTATCACCCTGCCTGTGTGAGAGCTTAATACTGGAATCAATCTTCTGCTTACATTCCCAGATGGTATGCTGCCTAGTGAGCACTTTATGCAATGAAGCTTCTCTGTCTTGGCACAGTTGCAACCGTGGCACTTAACTCTACCTTTGTGTTCTAGTGGGGCTCCCAGATTCTGGAGTTCCCTGCAGCTGAGGGTTTGGATAGCTCTCTGAGACTTCAGGAGGTCTGTTTGGGTGTAGGCATCTACCTGAGGAGGTGACCTCTCTGTCTGGGTTTCATCCTCAGCCCAGCAGTTGCAATGGGTAGACACCAATTTTGTTGCCAAAAAAAGGTTGTTGCATGTTGACCACTCAGTAGGACGGAGTGGCTCCTCCTCTGTGCCGTTCCTCATGAACTGCCACACAGACCCCTCTGCGACGTCCTTCTGATGCCGCATGTCCTGTTCCTCACACTCCCGGTCTCTCACTGTACCCATTTAAGTCTCCCATGTTTGCTTGCCCCTAGTTATTCCTTTCTCTGCTGCAGCCTTGCTTGCAAAAACTGCTGGGACTTGGCTGTTTCCTGGCAGTCCTGACAGGTCTCTCGGCTGTTACTCAGTTTTTCCTGACTCCAGGAACCCCTTGCCCAGTTCAAACCTAGTGCTTAGCCCACGCAGAACTTACCATAGCCAATGGTGCTGTCACTACCATCACTATGCAATTCACCAAAGGAGAAACTTGTATCTTAGTTTTTGTAACAGGGTGTGCTTTGAGTGACAGTTGTCATGTAACAGCTGAAAGTGATGGCACTGATTTTGCAGTCCAGGGTAGTAGGGGACAGGGCAGGGAAAAGCAAAGAAGCTTCCCAGTGGTTGTGTTTCATGCTTCTCTGGGTACTTGACAGCACTCCATCCACGAATTAGACATAGTTGAAAACCGTATAACCTTGGAAATTGTCCAAAACAGCATTATGAACACAACTGTTGTCCGCAACTCTGCTAGTGTTCCACATTTTGCAGTTTTACCCTGCCCTGGCATGTTTAGGTTTATGTAAATTAGTGTGTCAGACATGTCTTCAAGAAGCAGAATTACTGGCTATCCTTTTTTTCCACAGAACAGGCACTGAGGAACCTGTCTTGCTACTCATACTCTTTCTCATTTACATTATGTAGGAGACATGGCTAGAACAGGCCTAGAGAGACCTTACTCTAGAAATTGAAGGTCTTTCAAATGGTTTGAAGAGGAATGCTTGGAAGACTCTTATGTGTTTGCTGCACTGTCTTACCTGTGCTAGTACATGAGTATAAAAGCAATAAACACCACAAACCCCCAAACTGTAATTGGAAAGGTGTTACTGCTGTCCTACAGATGAGCTTTGCATCTCATGTAAACCTGAGTTGCTGGTGGGTCTGAAACCAGCTGCAGCAGGGAAAGAATTTGGGAACAGGAATGAATGTTCAAAAGGTAAGGATGGGTGGGTCAGTACTGTGTATTGAATTGTTTGGGTTCTAATACACTGCTTACTTTGAATAATGAAAAGTGCTAGTTTTAGTTTAGAAGGTATGCAGCAATCCCACATTAAAGTAAAAGACATAAATATGTAAGAATACAGACTGTGACTGGTACTGTAAATTTCTGTTTAAAATTTCGGCTTTTGCAAACAGATCTTTCATATTTTTTGGGAGATTTGTGGCATATATTCTTAAAAATATTTTGCTGTGTTAGATTCATATGGGCTTGAAGGACAGTTGAAACAGAGGCCTGAGGGGAAAACCCACAAACAACAGCTTGCCTCTCTTTTTATGGTGGAGCTGCTTGCCCAGAACTTAAACCCAGGATAAATAGACTAGCTGAGAGAAAAAAGCAGGTCATTTGTATTCACACAAACTGAACCTATATGTTTGCCTCTGTGTTCTCTATACTTGTAAGGGTGCAGAGTGGCGTAAGTGCATAGCAGGCTGTAGTTTCATGTATTTTTCTCCAAGAGAGCTTTTTAGTGTGCCTGCTGTCTGGAGAGAATTTTTTTTTCTCTCACATTGTCCACAAACTGAAAGGTCTAGCTACAGATTCCTTTGGGAGCATCACCCATATGGCTTCTAGAGGTCTCATATGTGTTAGTGATTTTCTTGCTCTGCTTTTTAGGGATTGAACCAATACTTTTTCCTTTCTCCTATTTAAGCATATTTAAAATGTTTCTGTGTGAGAAGAACTGTAACTCTCTACAAATAGTACTACAAATCAGTAGGGACTGCCACTGCTGTATAGCAGTGGTGGTTTCTGTAACTGAAGTCGGGACATGGAAGTTTGAGCATTTGTTTCTGAATTAAAATAT
This sequence comes from Corvus brachyrhynchos, assembly GCF_000691975.1. Lineage (NCBI taxonomy): Eukaryota > Metazoa > Chordata > Aves > Passeriformes > Corvidae > Corvus > Corvus brachyrhynchos. The sequence continues at coordinate 978,333 of NW_008236438.1, read as the reverse complement.
GACCACAGTGTGAGCCGCAGAGCAAGCCCCCATCTGCATTTGGGCTGAAGCAGTAGCATGCAGGGCTGTCAGCACTGAGATCCATTTGCAGTAAAGGATTCTGCCAACAGTGGATCTGACTTCCACAATTTTCTATAGATGTGGAATTGCCAGTATTTGAGTGAAAAAAATCTTACCTGATGGAGAGAAAAAATTGTCTCAGTTTTTTCTCCTGGTCTGCAAGTTACACTGACCCTAGTGATAGGGAGAGGATTGTGCTGTGTAGGGGAGGAGATGAGTGTAACTCCAGATGGTGAGGGGGACCCCAATTACACTTACAGTCCTTAATCCAGGCAGAAGGACATTTGTGCACACTTGCTCCAACAGGCTATGCCAAAAAAACCCCATTGCTCTCCAAAGAGTTATAAATCAGGTGAAATTCTGTATTTCAGTCACGTTATGTGATGAAGAACTGAGGTTGATTACCTCCAGATTTGTGTCTGTTGACCCGAAATCCCTGTATGACCTTTTTGGTATGTCCTTTGGGCATGCGCCACAGCTGGTCTTGGATAATGATTGAATACCACAAGGTTAGATGGTGAGGTTTTGCCAAGTAGAGTTCTGAATGATGAATGTTTTTTGCTTTTGGCTTCGTCCAGACAAGAATTTTAAATTCCTTTCCTTACCTTACTGCCAAAGTTTCTTAAACATTCTTCTAGGGTTTCTTTGTTTTGTTTTTGTTTGTTTGTTGTGGTTTTTTGTTTGTTTGGGGTGGGTTTTTTTGTTGTTGTTGAGGGGCTTGGTGTTGTTTTTGATAGAAACTGGCCAGTGAGTTTAAAAGTGCTTGAAATTTGGGAAAACAGGGAGGAAGGAACAGACAAGTAAATGCTGAAAGCTATTACAAAAATATAACATTTGTGATAAACTACACTACATAAAGAACTTTGCTCCCAATTCAGTTTGGATCTGGTGGTTAAAGATGATCAGCAAAACGTATTTTGTCCTACTGTGCTTGGCAAATGTTCATGTCCACAGGCACAATGGTTTGTATTTTTTTGGAAAACAGTAAGTGTGATCTGTAAACCAATTGAGCACTGAAACGTGTTGGGCACGTTGGCCACAAAAAGTGGTTGTTACCATGTAAAGTACAAAATGAATGATATGTTGAAGAACCTGTCCATGTAATGCTTTTCAATAGAAGTGGAATAAGGCTGCAACAGACCAGGTGATCTGTTGCACTGTCTTCTATAATCCTTGAGTATCAGTGTATCAAGAAACCAGTAAAAAACCCCAAAGAAAAATAGGATTTAGAAAGGAATGTGGATCTCAATTTGCAGTACTCACTTAATGAGAGGCTCACAGAAGGATTGAGTTGGCTATCAAATGGATTAATTAGCACAGTGTTAAAAATGAGTGCAGAAATACTGTGGTCACAGAATCCCTTGAGATTTGCTGAGTTTTCTTAATGGGGAAGAAGATTCAGAGCAATGAGGATAGATGAAAAGCAGAAAAACAAGGAACAAATCCTCTTACAAAGCACCCTTTACAGCCCTGTTTTCCATCCCTCATATATTTTTCCAGCATCTCTCTGCTGCCTTATTTATTCTTCTTTCATAGTTGCTTTTTGAATTTGTTTTCTTGGTGAGAGAAATGAAAGAACACTGATCCAACAGTAGCTGCACGCAGGAGTATAGCTCCAGAAAAGGGAGTGGTCAGAAGATTGTTATATAGCCAGTTAGTAAATGCAACTTCCAATCACGTGGTAGAGAGTAGCAGTCTCCTGATTTTTTTTCTTTTTTTCCTAGCTTCCGAATGTGTATTACAAATATTAGGTGTGTTTCATGCTGTCATTCTCAATATGGTGCTCTTTTGAATGATGGCCATTTATCTGTAGTGAAGTGCTGAGTGAGGCTGGTAAAAATGGTATGTATCATAATGATTCTGGCTTGAAGAGGAAGCAAAATTAAGTTCCCAGGCTCCTCCATTGTTAGGTTTCTCATATCAGTTGAATTTCTGTTACTAATTTGTTGTTAAAACTGTTGCTGCCTCTTGCCCAAGGCATAGTCAAACAGGAGACTATGGTAGTGTCCTCTGATTATATACAAAAGCATGCTGATTTAACATGTCTGTATTTGGATAGCTAATATTTTATTTGGCTGTTCTTTTGAGAGTAAGCTTACATTGACATTCTCCCCTCTAGAAGATGTGCTATGTGTTTTGGTTTTTATGTAGTTACCACAAATTGAAGCTTTCTGTCCTTCCATGAATTCATGACACAGAAAGTGGAAACTAGTATCAATATTACAAACATAAGGTTTAATGTGTTGGACTAGAGCAATCTTTTCATCCCAGGACCAAACTGAGGCCAGTAGTGTGATCATCTTCCAGAAAAACTAAGCTTAGAGAATCTCTCAGCACAATTCAAACAGTGAAACTAAGGGCACAGAGTGAGTGTGAGACTCTCTGCCTCCAAGCTCTGCCTCCAAGGAAGAGCTTAGCAGTGGTTTATTCTAATTAATGTAAATACTTATTTTAAGAAGGCAAATTTCTATCCTCAACAATAAAGAGGTCTTGATTTATTTTTCAGACACCAGAAGGTCACTTCATACAAATCATCTGTAACTTCATCTCTACAGGCTCAGGGTATTGTGCCACGTTAGATGCTTTCCATGTATGGATATTCTTTTTGCTGAAAGAGGTTTATTGCTACAACTGGAATTAAGATCATGTATATTTAAGTTTGTTGGAAGTGTGTTTCTCTTTGTAGTGACTATATGACAGCAATAGATAAGGTACAGTTCTAGTCTGTCTTTGGTAGTTTCCTAATCTTTCTTGGACTTGAAAATAAAATTACTGCTTTACAGAAATGAAACTTTATTACATTATAAATATTACCTTTTTAGTTTTGATTTTGTACTGAGTAATGAAATAAATTAGATTAGTATCCTGTTGCCATCTTCTGCTTTGACTCCACTCACAGCTCCAGTAAACGTCACATGGCTGAACTCACACACATGTGAACACGTACGCACACACACATATATAAAAGTATATGAAAAGCTGTATTTTTATTTACACGTGTGCATATGCATGAACACGCATGATAGTCAAGCAGAAGTGTCAGAAATCTTGGCCTGTATTACCACTGATGGTTCAGTTCTTCCTGGTCCCTTCTGCTTCTGAGTTTAGCAAGTTATTTCCCCAAAATGTCCATGATACTTATATGTATTTGAGCACCTGGATTAACGGGATGTCATAATGTTTTTTCTTGCCTTTTACCTCTCAGTAATAGAGTACAATACCTGCTATGGGTCAAAAGTAATAGTTTCAATGGTAGTATGACAAACAAGTTCCTGTCAAGAAAGACCTAAAAGTCTAGTTTGAAAGAAATGGTGTCACTACTTTAGTTGAATTCATGAAAAAGTCAGCACAGTGACTTTGCCACTCATTATCACCAATTGATTAAAGTATGTGTTTTGTCACTACTTTTCTTGTCTATTGCCATCTCTTAAGTCCTGAAATACCAGATCAGTCTTGTTACTGCACAAACATAGAATCAAGCTTTAAGATAACATCAAATAGTCTGCAATTTCTTAAGTAAGTAAAAATATTACTTAGCAATTGATGCTTAACCACGTGTTCTCAGAAAAGATTCATGGAGAGGCATAACCAAGTTCCACCTGCCAGCCTGAATGAGAAGTGATGCTGCCCTTGTCTCTCTGTAGCTGGACTGTTAATGTCATTTCAAGCAGCATGAAATTTCATGCTCTCAATAATCTAAAAACAAGTGTTCACAGAGTATAGTTCTTTCTCAGTGGTCTTGTTCCCTGGGTTCAGTTGCACTTTCCACATAAAGCACTCACAAACACAATTACATGCATTAACTCAAAGGTGAAGAACTAGGATTTGTTACCTGGAAAAAAAAAATTCATTTTAAACTAACTTTATTTACTAGCAGATGGGGTTTTTTTCTTGCAAACAACAGTATATTCTTAATCCAAGTAGAAAGATATCAGTATGAATGGTTATTGTACTTAGGACAAATATATTTAAAATAAAACCATCTGTCCCAGGGTATAAGAACATGTTGCAAAAGCAACTGCAGTTGTGATAGCAGTGGTTTTTTGGGTGGGTTTTTTTTTACAGTATATATATAGTAAAGATGGATGTAAAGGTCTTGCATGGTAGAATGATTCAATACTGATTTCCTTCTGACGTGGTGGATATACCATATTCAAGGCCTGCTTTATCAGTTTCTGTCAAATACAGATTTGGCAGATATGTAGAATTCAGCTCCACTCTGGCATTTCCAGAGATAACCTTGGAAAAAATGTTTTTAATTTTTAATTTATTGTTTTAATTTTCAAACATAAGTGTGCTGGAGTATTTTTTGTCCTTCTCTCAAATGATCTAGAAGCTAACAGCAAGCATACATGAAGCATACAGAAAGCATGCCTGCATTTTGGGGTATCTGTTCAGAACTGTGAAGCTGTAAACATACTTCAAGATTTGAAGCCTTACTGTTTCACCCGGATTTTATACAAGCCATGGATTTGCTAAACAGATCCTGTTGGAAGCTTCGTGCTACCAAGTGGTTGTCTTTTTTAAAATAAATGATACTGGGACAGAGGTTCTCATCTTAAGTACACTCCAAAGCACAAGTACTTTAAGATTTTGCAATAAGCAGTGGGAATTCAGTGTTTGTAGCTTGATGAGCTGCTTGCTAACCTGTAACATGAAAAGCTTTAGGACTAGTATAGTAAAAAACATGATATTGCACAGTAGTGTTTCTTGAATGAAAACCGTATGTAAAATGAGACATCAGAAACACAGTTCACTAGTTGCTAAATGAATCAAAGTTTTTATGGCTAGTGGTTTCATGTGCGTAATTTTTATGCATGTGGTGGAGTCTAATAATTAAAGGCTGTTTTTCTACCTCTTTCTGTATCTTGCAGGCATACAGGAGTTTCCAGAAAATATAAAAAACTGTAAAGTCTTGACAGTTGTTGAGGCAAGCGTAAATCCAATTTCAAAGTAAGTTTGTAAATTTTTTTGATGCTTTATATTTTGTGCAAATACTACTGAGTCTCAAATTTGCCCAAGACATGTGCCAGCCCTTGGAGGTGAGAGCAGAGTTACCTGAGAAGTAGCTTCATTAACGTTGTTGCACTGTGATCCAGTATAGCTATCTCATTAAAGTGCTTTGCCAAAGTTAATAGGCTATGTGGCCTAACCTTCATTATACCGTGTAGCTTTGTCAGCTTGTTGAAATCCATCACTTCTCTGTGTGTAAAAAACATGCAGAGAGTTTCCTTTCTTAATAAGAAAAATTCTGCTTTAATATGCATTTCTGCTGTAGTGACAGAATTAATTTGCCAGAAGTAGCACTGCCACAGATACAACATATCTCTTCTGGGGAAAAAAGGTGTTGTGTATTTTTAAATTTATCCTGTTGTTTCTACTGAATGCCTTTTTCACATTACATGTCAGGAGATCACAAGTACATAGCAAAGCTACATTTATTTGCATTTTTTATTGCCTGTAGACATTTTTCTCAATACTTGCAAAAGACATTTTTCTCAATACTTGAGATTTCAATTTTGAAAGTCATCTTATGGAGAACAACTGTCTAGTGTGACTTTAGAGAAGTTTTCCCCCTTAATTTTATCAATATGTAAGGCTTCAGTACTATACTGTTGCTTAAGAAAATACTACTTAATGCCCTGAATATAATTGTAACAAAGGTACTACATTGTTTTACTTCCATATAGGCTGCCAGATGGATTTTCTCAACTGTTAAACCTAACACAGCTGTACCTGAATGATGCTTTTCTTGAGTTTTTGCCAGCCAATTTTGGCAGGTAAGTTGAACATGAAACTTAATATCTGCATGTAGCTTTAAATTTCTGCAGAGCAGTTTCTTCTGGTTCTGAAGCAAAGTGGGTACTGGAAAGCGTGTACAT
>NW_008236438.1:917636-971992 GCF_000691975.1 Corvus brachyrhynchos | reverse complement strand
ATCAGCAGTTTTTAATTTTGACTTCTGAAGGACAGACAGAATGCTTATGAAGGGCCTAAAACTCATTTACATTCTTGTTTCTTTTCTAACACTAGTCAGGTAAGTAAGGAAGATCAGTATTTTTGAAATTTATATTGCTTGTCATTTAGTTATTGGAGGGAAGCAAATAATGACAACTGTAATTCTACTTGTCCTGCCTGTCCTGGATACACAAATTACTTCATGCACAACTATAACTCTCAAGTCCTTTATTGCCAGGAATATTTCTGAAAAACTTGGCATATTTATGGTGTGCTGACTGTGCAAAACTGTTACATGTCGTAGTTTTAATACAAGATAAATACTAAACTGCTACCTCTGTAAAATAGATTAAATCTTGGGAGCAAAAGTGAAAGGAGAACTCCTAGATGAGCCTAGGTCATGCTATCATTACCACGCAGATTTCAGCCATTTCTGCAGCTTTCCTCTCTCCATTCTTATTTTATGCTCTCTTTTCCTAGATTTCACTTTCCTGCCCCATCCCGTGTCCAGCAAGCATCTCTTTCAGAAAATACAGCTATTAGTTAACCAGTCATGTTGCTACGTGAAAAAATTGCCTTAGGCTGTATGGTTATATTTGGGTCAGCACAGTTTGCAAGAGATTAGCAAAGTCCCCAGATAGTGCTGCAGCAGTCTGGCAGATCAGGAGATGTTCAATGGAAGATAAGCAAGATGGCTCTCCACTAGTGACCATTAGTTCATTAGTCATCTGTGATCAGAGCTGTTCACTAGTTCTTCTCTGTTACTAGTCATTCCCTGATGAATGATTAAGAGCACCAGATCTGCTGCACATTCAGCTATCAAAAAAGCTGCTTGTGATGCAAAAGCATTATTATCATGCTTTTTTCTGGTGCACAAAGTTTGCGTTTCAAAAGCCCTCATTAAGGTTGAAGAAGAAAAAACTGGAATATCCATAAACTTCTTGGAATTCTAATGATTGTCTATGCTTTTTTTTCTGTTCTGTTTTTTAATAGTCTAACCAAATGGCAAGATTTTCGTAGTAGAAACAGGCATTATGGATGAACTTGAAGACCTCAGGTTGACACAGCTGATCCTTTAAGTAGTTAATCTTACACATAATACACATTAAAAATTCTCATAATTCTTTCTTCATCACTGTTTGCTTCTCTAATGCTTAACCATTAGTGAAATGGAGAAGTTATTAATTACTAACATTTTAAGGATAAATCAGTTACTGAAGACAACTTGAAAGCCAATTCTCCACTGTAGTGTTTCTCTTGACAGAAGAACTCTACCTTGGTTTTTAAAATCTAGTGACTTGCAACATCCTGTTATATAGCTAGCAGAATGAATTTGAGGTACTCGTGTATGTAAGTTTACCTGCTAATAGAAGTGTTGTGTAGAATACATAATGTTCTATAGGAAGACAATGTTTAGATCAAATAAATTAGAGAACAATGAAACATTAAAATACCATTTTAAAGTAAGGTTCAGACCCCTTTGACATTGAATACTTCTGTTCTGTAAGTGATGAGACTGCTCTGCCATCCCACAGTCTTACAACTAGATATAAATACTTTCTTAGTGCAAGGTCTTTTAACTTGTGCTTCAGAATATGGAAGTACCTCTTTTATAAACAAAAAAAAAAAACCTGTGGTAGAAGCTTTTGAAATATTTATTCTCATAAAGGACAAGCCTTCAATTTCTTCCAATAAGGTTCTTTTTTTTTTTTTTTTTTTTTTTTTCCCCTGTATATGGTGTTATAGCTATTACTTTTCATTATTTAGGAATACGTGAAGTAACTGAGTTCTGTTGCCTGCTCTTACTGGCAGCTATTGTCAATAATAATGTCTCCTAAAAATGAAGTCAATACATATTACAGCTAACAAGGTCTTTATGCTCTGTGTGTCAGGTTAGAAACCTGGTTTCCTACATCTCTTTTTTGTTGACTGTTCATTGTTTCTACAGTTTAATTGCTATCATTTTTCATGAGTGTTGTCCCCCATTCTCTCACTTGCTGTCATTTGTAGTGTTCTCATATCCCTCAGTTTATTAGACTAAATAAAATTCTGTTTCTTTCTGGTGTGGCAGGTTTTTCTTTGTGTCTGATTATATTAATATATCTTGGAACAGGTTTCAGTTTTAATTAATCTTCTTTTTGACAGAGGATGATGACATATATAGCTATATTTAGAATTAGAATTTAGATCTCTTCATAGCTTGCACAGTGTCATGATTATCTTCTTGTTTCTCTTGGAAATGTCTGTGGTTATGCTCCAATGTTCCAATTATCCTTTTTGCAGCTGCCTAGTGTAATTTCCTACGCAATCAATTGATGTATTGGACAGTTCAGTTAGAAATGGCTGATGCCTACAAGGAAATCCTAAGTACTTGGCTTGTAGTTTTTTCTAATTTTTTTAGTCCTTAAGATTGTACAAAGTTTTTTCCCCCTACGGTGTCTTATTAAATCACTGTACTGTCTGTGACAAAAACGAAGTTAAACATTTTTCTGATCCTAAAAGATTGCTATTAAAAAATAATTTGAACCGGATAGTCCTCGAAGGAGTCTCTGAGCACCTCTATCAGTAACGCTCACCCTGATGCTTAGGAAAGAAATTTCTTATACTGAAAAACACTTCCAGTATATCCATGCAGTGTTTAATTGCATTTATCTCCATGATTTATTCTCATCTTCAGAATTTGTGCTAAAGCTTTCCATAATTGTGACATCAAGATTATGCAGTCGTTTTTCCACTTTTTTATGAGTATTGTATATTTGCTGTCTTTCAATGATGTTGTTCTTGTCCAGCCTGTTAGACTTACTAAAAGTCACCAGACTTTTGATATGATGTACTCATTCCTTTGGAATTTTTAGGGGACAAAGTGGGGTTTCTTCCTCCAGTCCCAAATTCAAATTTGAATGCATTGATACTGGCACAGATTATGGCATTAGCCTTCACACCAGTGCACAGATATCTGAGAATTATTATGCTTACATAAGAAAATAGTCTCTGTTGTATTTAAATACATAATGTATATTTACATTTAAATACACATTTATATTTAAATTTAAACATTTAAATTACATTTATATTTACATTTAAATATTTAAATATATAAGTAGAACATGTTAAACTTGAAACTCACTGCTTGCTCATTTTGAGACAGGGTTTTAAAAGGCAAACATTATTTAGTAATGGGTGTTTAAGATAAGCAAGGATTTTATCTTCAGTGTAATTCTAAAAACCTAGGAATGTTGTCTGTGATGGGATATTGCTTCCAGAGCCTCTTTACTGTGATGTTGCAATTAATTTGCTTTATATCTACTTTCTCAACAACTTGCCAGTAGTATTTGTAGTAGTAGATGATTTTAGTAGTATCTACTTTGGGATATTTTTTGCATAAATGTACAGTGATAATCAAATTTAGTTACATATGTGTATACATGTGTTTTGCAGAAACTTTTGTAAATGCAGCCTGCAGGATGCATACATTTTAGTCCGCTTGCCCTTACATTTTAGTAACAATTTAAAATAAAAATATTCTGCTTTAGGAGAACTGCAAAGGAGGTGTAAAGTAAGGAACATCTCTCAATGCAATGTTTTTATATTTCCAAGGAATGACTGCTTGTCACATAGCAAGTTTCTGAGTGTACCAACTGTATGTTTCTTTTACATTTTTTACAGGTGGTATAGTTTAAGAAATCAGATTTAGGAAGGATATTGATCTCCTGGAAAATTGTTCATGTAGAAATTTTGTTTTATTGAAAAGTTGTGCTGCATTTTAAAAGCAGGCTAAGATGGTTATGGTTAAAGAACAATACTGAAAAAATAATTTTTAAGCTATTACAGAATATGTACTTTAAGTTGAATAATACCTGTTAAAACTTTGCGCATTGGTGGTGTGCAGATAGTTCTGTGGTGATGGGTTTTTCAAGTTCAGAAATTAAATATTTCTGTATAAGTAGGACACATCTTTGCCACAGAATGGCACAGATTATATATTCTGCCACTATGAATTCCATTTTTCCTTTAGTATAGGTGAATTAGTTCTCTATTTCTTTTCCAAATTAAATGCCAGTTCTTCAGGTCCATTATGGCAGTTCAGATGCTCAGTTTGGATGGGTGTTGCGTGCTTAGCACCAGCAATTTAAAGAACAGCTACACTTAGTATTTGATGTGCATTATTTTAAACTTGAATTAGCTCCTCGAGTCATAACAGAAGAGGTGACAACTGCTTCAGTCCAGTATTTCTCATCAATTACTAGAAGAAAATTACATGTTTAGACACAGCCTGTATCTCCCACCCAGGAGAGGTTGCGAATGTTTTCCTAAGTAGCTTCTGTGAAGCTCTACACTTAAGAAATTCGATACACAGATCTTCATTCTCTTAGGGCTAGCTGAGGAAAGATTAGAACAGGAAAGAAGGTGACAAAGCTATGAACTTCTCTGTCACCAAAGGCAGTCTCTAAGTTCACAGAATTAGCTTATTACAAGTGTCATACAATCAGTTTTGGCTAAAGTCAGCAAAGTGTGGGTGTGCATATTCATAGTTTAGCATATGAATGGAGATTTGCTGTCACTGCATTCAAAAGAAATTTGACTGCATACGTGAGTTGTGAAGAAAAACTACAAACTATGTAGCTATCTTCCCTGTCATCAAAGCAAAACACCAGCTGAAGCCTAATGCAGTGCTTGGTTCAGAAATCAAAGCTCAAAATGTTCATTCACGTCTGAGGGTTCTTAAACGAGTTCTGTTTTGTACTAGATTGGTATCTTAGGGTGCTGGTAGGGTAGGATGGCTAGGAAGTCTTTCCCACTTATGTTCTAGATGAGCAGCAGTGCTACTACCATGAATGCGGTTTTTATTAGGATATTCTTTCACCACTGTTAGGATGTTGGGATTTTGGGTTTTTTTTTCAGAAGTTGGAGGGAGGAGGTTCCCCTCCAGCAGTTGCTACCAGATGGCTGCTTGCAGTGCAGGGCTGCTGACCTCTGCTCTCTTTCTTAGGTTATTTGTGGGCATGGCAGATTGCTGCTTTCAAGCTCATCCAAAAATGAGTTAATGTCTAGAGGAAAAATAAATATTGTTTTCAGCTTTCTGTTTCTACATGAAGTATAGTTCTTACCACTTAATAAAAATCAAGGTTTTTGTCTCTTTCCTTAAAATGCACTAGTAAGCACCTTCAGGAAAGACTGGTCTATTCACTAAGCTCCTTTCTGAGTCAGGGATCTTAATGCCCTATTTTGTGTAGTATGAGGGCTGTCAGTGGGTCACATGTAGAACTCTTGTCATTACAGTCCTGTCTGTACTTAAACCAAACTCAGTTTCTTCATTTTTTTTAAACAAATAGAGCTTTGTCACTTTTGTCCCAATAAAAATTCACTGGGAATGGTACATAGGTTGTGTGTCAAAACTGCTTGGAACTTACTTTGCCCAAGCAGTTGAGGTGGGGTTTAGAGGTTATTCACATCTTGCAACCAAGAATATACTGGAAGAAAGGTCAAACCACCTTCTAACAGAAATATCAAAATGGATTAAGAAGCTGACCAGAAAAAGAATATGGAAGGAAATCCAAGATTAATTTAAAGGTTGTTTTTATCAGGTGGAAGACTACAGGTATTCCTCAGATGCGGCTTTCTGTATTAAACTGATACATTGTCAGTAGTAGAAATTGAACATCTTAAATTGTGTGAAGTGATCCTACCTTTCTGTTATTTCCTGTGTACTTTTCATTATGATGATAACATGTACCCCTAATTAATCCAATGAAGTGTTTCAAAATCTTTGGGATGAAGGAAAACAAATGTGTTTGAACAGGTGTAGAAAAGCAGGCAAGTTCGTTTGTTGATTTACCAAAATCAAACTCCAGCCAATGAATTCAAAATAACATGCAAATTTTGCACAAAATTTCATCTTAATGTTAGAGGGGAAAAAAATTTCAAACTTACAGATTTTTTTTCTTTTAATTCTGTAATGTAAATAAGTTCTGAGATTGCTTTTGTCATGAAATACAGAATATTTTAGTAATTTATTATGCCTTTCTCTTACAGATTAACTAAACTCCAGATATTGGAACTTAGAGAAAACCAGTTAAAAATATTGCCAAAGTAAGTACAGTAGAGTTCTAGAAATTCCTACAGCATTTATTTTAACATTAATCCAACTGTACCTCTCTCCTGAAATCTAGCATTTTTTTAGTCCCTGCCTTGCAATTCTCACTTCCTTTGTCAAACAAGCCTAGGCTGATGGTGATGCACTTCCTGCTGTTCTATGAACATGAGCAATGCTCTGAATTTTCCAACTGGGGCTCTAGAGCTCCAAGCAGGTTAACAAAGATATCAGAGGTCAATGAAGAAGGAAACAGATCCCAAAAATGGGATGTGAATAACCACCTGCAGAGTCATGAATATGTTGTGGTGTACTGTAAAAGGGATCTTTCACTGGCAACAGAAATTGGTAGAGTTGCTGTTTTTGGTGGATGTTAAGAAGTTCTGGTGGAGAAGACAAGGTTCTAACAATTGAATATTCACTCTGTCCAACTCATATGCTAGGAGAGACTTGTGTGCAGTAGGCAGAAGTGAGAATTGCCAGCTTTTTAAATACAACAGCCAGTTTTTTAGTGACAGTAGCTAATTATATGCCTTAGACATGATCAAGAGTTATGTTCTATTGGGATTCCCTTTTTAAGTGCCTAGATACTGTACTGTAGAGTCTGCTGTATAAGCAAGCCAGAACTCCTATTTGGAATGACATGTACAGCATCAGAAAGTGTGAATTTACATCTTCAAAGTGTGAAGCATTCTGTGGTATAAATAGTCTCAATCCTCTTTGGCTCTTTCTGCTATCACTAGTTTTCAGCAGAAAAAAAATAGAGGACATGTAATTCAGAGTGGTAGCTCTCTAAATTAAGTTACTCCCAACTGAGGATACAGTAGCTGTAATTAAAACTTACAGCTAATACAGATTTTGTTTATAAGATCACTCTGACCTTAATTGCCAAAATTAACACTAACAGCATGAATTACGTGAAATACTTTTAAAAGCACAGTTTACTCTTGTAGTGATAAGAGACACTTAAACAAATGCGTTAATGCATTTAAGTCAATCGTTCCCTCTGTTGAAGGTGCTAGGAATTTTTTTTACTTCAGTGTTTTTAAAGCTTCATCCTTGCTTGAAAACTAAACAGCCACTATCATGAATAGGTCCTCTGTATCACTTCCATAATAATTCGCAGTAGATGCTGAGCTGCCACCCTTATTAGTCTATTCTGGTACTCTTACAGAACATGCTATACAGCTAAAACGTGTAGAAAATCCAAAGCAGTTTTTTGATGCTAATAAGATGTAGCAGTAGGTCCTAATATTTTTGCTATGGAATACCAATATATTTTCTTATTTTTCTATGGCTCTCATCTTTCTAATACTTTAATTCTTACAGCAAATTTTTTCCTATTTGTAATAAGAAATGTAAAATAAATTGTACATCCCTCTTTCTGAGTAAAACATGCATATAATTTTTGACACTAAAGTATGAAGTACTTGAAAGAATCTTAATCAAAATGGGTAATTAATGCCAACACACTAAATCAACCTTAATTTATGCCAAGTTTTATGCCAAATATACATCATTTTGTTCGGAGCTTATCTACATCCAGAGATTGCAAGTGGCAGCATTATAATGCAAAACAGCTCAGTGAAACTATTTTTACTGAAAGGAAAGCAAAAACACACAGAGACTATTTTAGAGGCATATTTCTGGTAGGTAAATTGGAAAGATAGTCCAGCAAAACATGATACTTTCTTTTTTTTTCATTTTTTTAAACTTCTGTGGCCTAGTTGTCAATAAAAAGAGTAAGCTTTTTAGAAAGAAGCAAGTTATTTGAGAGTATAATTACAGTGATTTGGGCCCGATCTTGCCATCACACACACCGCCCTTGAACTGTATGCCTCTTGAAGTAAGCTGTAGTGTTAACCTTAATGAAGTCATCTGTATACAACAGAATTTGAGGCATAATTTAGGCTATCTGATCCCTTAGTATTGAGTTGAATTGACACCAAGTTCAATAATATGAATTATGAAAGAGGCTTTCAGTTTATGGGAGGGATTACATAGCGCTATGTCAAAGATGGAAATAGGTGTAACTCTGTGATCTAGTTAATGTTTGTTTCAACATCCTTTGGTGTTAATTTTTCCTGCTACCGTAACATTATTGGAAGCCTTGTTTGCATTTTCTCTGAAGGTAATTCTCTATAAACAATACACAAAAGCAAGGAGATATTAGTCCTAGAATATCTGAAAGTGCTATTATCCAAGCAACAGGGAAAGGAAGGAATATTACCAAGACTCTCATCTTGCAAACACGTTTGTCTATGTTTTATACTTGAGTGGATGTGTTTGCTACATTACAGTCACATTGGCAAGGGAAAAAAAGGCCCAAAATCAATAAAGTTATCTTGCTATCCTGTCATTGTTATATAACATTGGTTTGCATAGTGTGGTCTGTGAAGTTTCAAAAGCTACAGAACACTATGTTAGATGCTTTTAAAGGAGTTCTTCAGCAGTGTCTGTGGGAGACTCATTGGGGCAAATTTGTTAGGAACATACAGCATTAAAATTGGTATAGGCATGCTCTTACAAAGCTTTGTGAGAATAATCTTCTGCAGGATTTCAGAGGGACTCAGAGTTTAGGTAGAAATTGCAAAAGAATGTTAGGAGTTGGCTTACTGATAATCATCCCGTTCATTAGCTTCGAGAAATGAGGGAAATTGTTTCTTGGAGTCTTCTGAAAGTAGCCTTTTCTTGGTTTTTGGTTTTTTTTTTTCTTTCTCTAGGACAGTAGGAATGTTAGCTAGAGGCTTTTCTTCAAAGCCTGTGTATACTATAGGTACAGTGCAAAAAATGCTTCTGCTTTTGTCTTGGTCTTGTCTTCAGCTACTTATGTTAAATTCCTGGTTTGTCCCCAGCTTAGTTACTCCAATGTCATGAAAATCAATTTTCTAAACAAATGTTGAGTCTCCTTCTTGGAGATTATTTAATTAATAATATTAATAGTCACATTAAATTGCTTTCAGTAAATTAGTCATTTTCCAATATATTATTTTTGAACTGTTTGTTCAGAGCAACTGAAGAGTTTACGGTATTTGAATAAAAGCTGAAGTTTTGAATAGCTGCATAGAGAGCATCTTATTCTCATGCAATTTTTTGTTGACGAAACTAGTGTGATATTCTGATAATTTACAAGACTCTACCATTTAGAAGCTTTTATAATTAATTTTTCCAGAATTTTGTAGTGCATACACAATTGCAGTTTATATATGAGAGTTTTAGGTACTACTAATTGTTCTGTGGAAATCTGTTATTAAATAAATAGAGAACATGATGTAGTATGAGGAATTCACAGCCTCTTAAAAAATACTTTCAGGTAGAACTGCTATTGACTGTGAAGTACCCAGTGTGTAGACCACCATGTGCAGTGGTAGATAATCTCTGTGGAGTCCCCAAATAGAGGAAAAATGTTTCCAAAAAAGCTTGAAGTAATGGATTTTACTTTTATTTCAGACATTTATTTAATATTTGCTATAAGTTAGGTTAAAGAGGTATTGATGTGTCACAAAATCCAACTTTGTAATCTTATGTAATGTGTGACTAGAGAAATAATTAGGGTTCCACTTGTCATGTGGAAGCAACTTAGTCAGCAGCCTGGAGAGGTAAAAAGGTAGTGTTGATAACTGTGATTCAACAGTGCTCTTCTCTGTTTTCCCTGATCACTAGGCAGTAGTCTTTGAGAAGAAAACATGTAGTTAACCAGCCTTTGACTGAAAGGATGTATTGTACTGTAGGTGAAAAGCTGAACCACTCAAAAGAAGAGATGCGCCCTTGGGTTGCTCTTTATCATGAAGATTTCTTTACTGGTCTTCAGTTTTTGCAAGCTCATCTGTAGATGTGTTGTAGTGTACTCTTTGTGTGACACTCAGCAGTCTGCAAGATCAGTGATACATGCCTGGTTGAACAGTGTGTGAAAAATTGACCTTAATTAGGTATGATACCTGTTTCAGAATAGCATCACTACTTAATACTTATTAGTAGATTTTTGTAAATACTGGAAGATTTGATGTAGGTAGTATTTTCTTAAATCTAATTCTTTATTAATTTCATTCCTGTGTAGAACCATGTCCAGACTGACTCAGTTGGAGAGACTGGACTTAGGAAGTAATGAATTCACAGAAGTGGTGAGCTTTGCATCTTTTATAAATCTCCTTATCCCTTGATCTGTTTTTAATAAATATGAAAATAAAAACATCAGCTTAAGAGTTCTGCTACCAAGCAAGTATTACTTACACCTTATAGTACTTTATGGAGCCTGTTACAAAACTTATGTGTGTGTTCTTAAGAATGAGAGGATGTTTTTACTCCATTTTAAAATAACACGGTTGTATAGTGTGGTTACTGTACTGGTAAATAATTAATAGTACTTTGTATTTAAATTATAAACATAATTATTTGGCTTAGGATAAATTCGAAACACTTATTGGTTATAATGTATTTAATGTTACAGTTTTGTGCATAACCTGCTTTTATTGTGCACAAACTAGATTCAAGGGAAACTATATTAATTTTAAGTTTGAGTAGTGTTCAAAGTAGTATTTTAAAAGTTGAGGTGCTCTGATTTTTCCTTCAGCATAGATTGACTTGTTTCTTGTTTGTGGTCTCAGAGAAACATATATCTTGTATTTAGAGTCACAAAACATCTCTCTGCTTTTACAAGTACTTTCCTGAGTAAAAGAATTGAAATAGAAGTATAATGAAACTTGCTGAGCTGCAATACAATAGAGTCAAGCCTTTGTGTGCCGTTAGTAGAATATGCAGAGCTGAACACTTGCCTAATGATGTGGTTTGGAAAATAGGAGAGTGTGTTTAAGGAATTTTTCAACATTATGGTTAATCATCTAGCCCTTACTATTACTGCCATATTCTCATCACAGGGTAGATATTTGTGTAGGAGCCTTAAGCTAACATTTGAGTTATGACTTTCTCTTGGAAAATGAGTTATTGGGAGTCAGGACTGCAACTTAAGCAGAAATCCTGTCTATTTACTATATAACAAAACTTACTTAGTCTTTATCTGAACTTGGCTGTAGTTATTAAGGTGCAGTAGTACCTCTTTGATATTACTTTCTCAGGAGGGAAGTTTAAATAGAAAAGCATATGCAACATGGATGTTTACCAAGAAGGGGTCTTTCCCTGGTACATAAGACACTGTTAACAACAAGTTGTAGTGGAAACACAATCCTGCACTTCATTTTATGGATGGAGTGGTTTGCTTGTGTCATGGAGATGCACCATTTGTTGATAGAAAAATGAAATTTGTTTCGATTTTCCCCCAAACCAAAAATTCTGGGATTTTGTAAAACAGGTCCTCTAAGTTGATGGAATTCAAGGTTTTTTAGACCTCTTATATCAAAATTGTACATGTAACATGTACTTAAAGTGTGTGCCTGTTGAAAAAGAATACTTTCTGTAAAAAGCATTAAACCAAGAGAAAGCCTTTCTCTAAGATTATTTGGTTCTGTGGTCAAGTTCTTAAAAGTTTTTGTGTATCTAGTATATATTTTAATTTCAAAAGTGAAATATCTGGGTTTTCTTTGATGACCCAGTGAAAAAAGTGTGTATAACAGCTATAGTAAGACATTATTAAAGTTGCAATAGACAAATCACTGGAGTTGTTTTTGCCATTCACTGGGGTTTTTCATAAGTTTTTTTTAAAATGGCTTCCCATTACAGCCTGAAGTACTTGAACAACTGAGTGGATTAAAGGAATTTTGGATGGATGGTAATAGACTAACACTTATTCCTGGGGTAAGTTCTTCTGCTGTGTTAAACACAAAGTACTTTAAATTATGCAGTTATTTGCTTTGTCAGTGATCATGTATGTTGAAATTATGTAGTTTTAGTGCTACTTAAAGCCAAAAGGCTAAATGGCACTTGAATGCTTAACTAGTCCACTTAAAAATTATCACTGATCATGAGAGCTGCATTCACAGCTTTTGGGTTTGGGTTTTTTTTCATTGAAAGTTACATAGTTCTCATCTGAAAATTATGTTGCAATTTAGGAAAACGGGTAAAAATCTAAAATCAAATTTAGGGCTGAATGGTCCTTCCAAAAAGGGATTATTCTGTGTTAGACAGCAAGTAGGAATTTACAGGATAAATATGTTGTGTGGATTTTTACTGGTCACAGCTGTAAAGCAAGCAGTGCCAATTTTGGTGCTGTGTAAACAGGGAGCTTAGCCAGTTCCTGAGAAGACAGTCTGTTGACTTTGTATGGGTTCCTGATATCTTTCAGGATTACACGTGGTCCAGACTGACCTATTATTACAGTACTTGAGAACCTGTGCTTAAGTTGTAGCAAACTAATAAATGAGAATTTTAAATTTGGGAAGCAGCTGGTTTGTTTGTTGTTTTCAGCCTTAAATCACTAGCAGTCATGTGAAATGTGGCCTTCCTGCCTAGTGAGTAGTATTTGCTACTGTTTTTCCTTCAACTAACTCTTAGACAGTTGAGTGGTTTGATTGTAAAATACAAGCTGAACTGTGTTTTGCAGTAAAATAAAACTGTATTTCTGAAAGTGAAGATTTTAATGAAGTAACGTGCGTGAATTTTAAAGCTTACGCTTGGTTCATATGGAATGGTAATATAAGCTTATATTTTGGCTTGTTTCTTTCAGTTTTGTAGAATTAGGGATTCATCATTGTTGTTTTTGAGGTGAAGTAGGATGCAGTTTTCCACAAAAGGCAAAAATAAGCATTGAAAGTCTTTACTGGAGCGTAATGATGTCCTCACACCATGTGTCTCTTTCTGAAGTCTGTTCTAAACCTTCAGTTACTTGATTCACGGTAACTAACCATTGAATGTGCGGCAGACTGACTTCAGGGACGTACAGAGCTACTGTGGGGTGTCTCTGTGTGTAAAAACATCAGCTGTGCTTATCTGCACAAAATACTTCATTTGAAAGTTCGGGTATTTTGCATAAAATTGTGTTTCAGCACTCTAAGTCTTTTCCTCTGGCATTACACGTGAGAGGCAGTTTGTCAAATCTGCCAAATTTTTTGTTTTAAACTTGCACTTTCTAGAATGCATTATTTTCTCTTTCTCTTAGTTCATAGGCACTTTGAAACAACTGACCTACTTGGATGTTTCTAAAAACAACATTGAAGTAGTTGAAGAAGGTATTTCAGGCTGTGAAAGCCTGCAAGACCTACTGTTATCCAGTAACTCACTTCAGCAACTGCCAGAGTCTATTGGTTTGTATTTTCAGTTAATTCATGTTCTTAAAAGCCTATAGTTCAGACACAGAGCACTTGAAAATAGAAAAATTACATTCTAGATCTGTTCCAGTTGAGTAGAAGTGCCAGTTGTTGATAAAGCTGTTAATGCATGGCTGAATAATAACTTAAAATTGTTTCAGAGCATTCTTTACTTTATACAGTAGTTTGTAAATGGATGAAAAGCTGCTGGCTCTATCAGAAAAAAGCCAATTTCTTTTTCTCCCTGCTTCCACCCGCCTACCTGAATGGTTGACACACTGTAAGCTGGCAAACAAGTTCTGTAAGCTCATCTGTTTATTTCCTTAGGAATACAGCGTTATGGGCGTGCCAGGGAATAGAGAAGATGTGGTTGCTTGTCCATAATGTTGGGGGCTTTTTCCCCTTGTAATTTAAAGTTAAAACTCAGCTTAATGAACTCAAATGTCCATTTTGATTTACTTGTTCCTGTTATTATAGGTTCTCTGAAAAAGGTGACAACACTTAAAATTGATGAAAACCAGTTAATTTATTTGCCAGACTCCATAGGAGGGTAGGTATTTCACCAAAATAAAAAATTGAATTACCTTTCTGAACACTGTTCTGTAACAATGGCTTCTCTTTCAGAGTTTTTGTAACTATTTGATTTCATTTCTTCTACATGTTAATGTTGTAATACAATTTAAAGTGAGTGATTTCATATCTGAGTTCTATTTGCAGCATGTATGTTCTTATTATTTAATACCAAAAGACATATGTTCCTCACATAATGCAGCCACCAATCGATAAAAGAAAAATTGAGTGTGATAGAAAACAAGATACTTAAAGAGTCAGCTTCCTGAAACTGGCTTTTGTTGACAGGAACATGGCTGTGGTAGATATTGCAAATGATTGCCCAATCTCAAAAATCTTGTAAATATGAACAGGTATTTATCTTTATTTTTTTATATATAGAGAGAGAGAGACAGAAAGAGAGAGAGAATTTTCAGCTGTCCATCAGCAGGTTTTTTTAATATATATTTTGGTGTCCAGCAATTTAATTTAAAACTTGCAAGTAATAGCAAAAATAATTGGCTCAGAATTAAGTGCTGTAGAAATGTACAATGTCTTCCAATTTCTTTTCATATATTTTAATTAATACAGGTTATCTTTTGTCAGAGTTTACAAAATACTGCTTCACTGCACAGGTCTCGCTGCCTCTAACTCTTGAAATTCTTTGCTTGTTCAGAAACTGCACTCAGCTCTAATTTTTTGAGTATGATCTGTCCCATTCTGAATCTTTTTAATGCCTTACACTAGCATGTTGTCATGTACTACACGAACAGTTGGTGTTGCTGGCCTCATTATTTTCGTTGTGAGGACAGTGTAAAGGAGATTTAAAAAAAATAAGCAAGCTCAAAACAGAACCAAAAACCTGCAATCAACCAACACGAAAAAACACCCACCCCAAAACACATTTTAGGCAGTCAATAAAGGATTCTTCTTAGATTTTAATTTCTTTGGGTTTATTTTGAACTACATTTGAGATGAATAATTAATAGTGATACTAATTTCATTTAAACTGCAAGTATTCAATTAATGTTGGATTAATTAATCTGTATAGAGGAGTTAATTTTTTTTTTTTTTTAGATTAATATCAGTAGAAGAACTGGACTGTAGTTTCAATGAGATTGAAACATTGCCTTCGTCTGTTGGGCAGCTCTCGAATATAAGAACATTTGCTGCAGATCATAACTTTTTAACTCAGCTGCCATCAGAGGTATGTATTTAATTGCAAAACTGTAAAATGAATATTTTAACATGTTTATATAGTCTGTACAACTTGTGAAGGTAATAATTTTTGAGAGGATTTTCTTTGTGTATGTTTTTAAAGGAGGATGTGTACAAATATACAGGTTTTTAAATAATGAAATTTGATTTTTTTTAAGCAACAAGCAGGAATTCATTGCTGTGTATTGAAACTAAAAAGTTTAGTATGTATGAATACACTTTCCAGGCAAAATAGCCTCAATACTAATTGTTTTAAAAATTTTCGTATTTATGTTGTGAAGATGAATTAATTCTTTGTGGGTTTTTTTTTTTTCCAGATTGGAAACTGGAAGCATGTAACAGTGTTGTTTCTGCATTCTAATAAACTTGAATTTCTCCCTGAAGAAATGGGTGATATGCAGAAATTAAAAGTCATCAATCTGAGTGACAATAGGTTTGTGAATGCTTTTAATCAAGTAGAAATTTTATAAAATGCAACAATAATGTAGAGGGATTGTTATGAATACATTATGCTATCTTTCCTTATCTCATGCATAGCTCAGAAGCTGAGTGAGATGTATTTAATGTACTATTGTGGTATTCTGGATCTTGCAGTTCCATTGTATTAAGCTGTCTTTATTTTAATGACTTGGCAGATGCATTGAAGTGCAGCTTCAATACATTCGTGATTGTTAGCATGTGTTTTTCTGTGGAATTAGTCTAGTTATTTTCATAAAACTTTTGATTCTTACTTAAAGATTTATAGCTTCTTGAATTACATATGGAGCACCCAACAGCATCACAGGATATTGTAAAAAAACCTTGGTGTTCTGTGGAAGGGGGAAAAGAATTGTGTTTTATTGGAGGTGATCATTAAAAATGGAGAAAATGTTTAGCTTTGGGGAATTGTTAGTTTATAGTATTGAAATACACTGGGAGAGAGAAGTCTAAGGAAGCTCTCCCTCCTGTTCTGTCAATCCAGCTTCTCTGTGCTCCATTTGTGGCTTGATTTATCCATTAATGCCAGAGCATCCATTATCCAGGACAGTCCCTTCCCCGTACATGTATCTTTGAGAAAAAAACTGATTTTCAGGTGTAGCATATTTTTCCTTAATTGGCATATATATTGACAGATAAAATGCTGAGGATTCAGAGTTGTTAATTCACGTTAATTGTCTCCACATTTAAGTTACTCAATTGAATTAAATTCAAGTTACAATGTAACTTCTTTGTTTTAAGCTACTTGCTAAACTGGGCAGACATAAGTTTGTCTTGTTTGCTTGGGTTGTTTTTTTTTAATATGAATTTAAATTACATGCTGTAGCCTTTCAGCTCTCAATATTTATTAATTCAGCTTCATATGGATATGTTCTTTTGAAATGTTTTACATGCTAATGCAGGGTTGTTTAAAGTCTTAACAGTATGGTTAAATGTACTTACATAAATTATTTTAATTTACAGACTGAAGAATTTACCATTTACCTTTACAAAACTGCAACAACTCACTGCTATGTGGCTATCAGACAATCAGGTAAATTTTTTAATACTGAAAATAAATAGTTGTTGACTTCATTCCTAGTGGGATTGACAAGAACAGAGCCATCTCTTAAATAGAGACCTAGTACTGTGTGCATCAATACTTTCTTGACATTACTGTGTCAATTCTGCTGAAGTAACCAATACTGAGCTTACCTGTCTCTGGAGACTCATATTTCTGGAGAAGTTTTGCACTGTGAGGAAATGCAATTTAACAGATATTGGGAGGGGTTTTGTTCATTTGTTTTTGTTGTGTTTTTTCTTTTTGGTTTTTGTTTTGTTTTTTGTTGTTTTCTTGTTTTCTTTTGTTCAGGCTAATTTACACAGGAGAGTTAGTGCTTGATAAGCTAGAACTTAAATGTTTAGCCTGCTGTTGCTTTCACAGCTATACCAGTGGGGAAACTCAGCATGCCTGGTTTTGAGTTAGGTTTCTTGCCACACCTTTTGAACTGTGTGACTGTTCAGCTTTGAAGCCATTAAGCAGTAACTCATGTGCTTGTAGCTTGTATTTTTCCTTTTTATTAAAGTCCTTGGTATTATGCTGATTTTCTGAATGGCGTTAAGGTAGACAGGGCTGTCAGAAATCTAATAGCCTCAGATGTGCACTTCTTCTAAAACAGTAATTTAAAGAATCCCCTGCCCTTCCCTGTAAAGGGTGGAGGATGTTCAATCTGGTGTCAAAGTGAACAAACAAGAATACAAAATTTTTCTCTTTATATGATTGCAGCTTTAAATAGCCAGATATATCTGTGCATTTCAGATCAGCATGCTTTGGGATAGTAGTAAGTACCAACAAGAAACTGGGTTACTTTTTGAATATCTAGTGTTTGCTTTTCACAAAAGCTGTTGCTGAGTTTCTCCTCAGTCAAAGCCTGTCATCAGTCAAATACAGACATGTTAATATCTTCATTTTGTGAAAATTCTTCAGAGGAGAAATGGTTTAATACAAGGAAGAGTAGTCTTCAAAGTCATGGGACAGGCATGCTCTATGATATGTAGGTCATATTTACTTTTATATATATATATATACTCTCATAAAATAATTTTCTTTCATTTACTTTCTAGTCTAAACCACTTATCCCTCTTCAAAAAGAAGCTGACCCTGACACACAGAAAACAGTACTTACTAATTACATGTTCCCTCAGCAACCAAGGACTGAGGAGGGTAAGGAATTTCTGAAATGCCGTGTCACAGTGGTCACTTTTGACAATAATGGGAAGGCTTCCTGCTAATATGATTTTCACTAAATAGTACTTAAATACAAGTTTGGAGTATACTTGTAAGAATGATGAGTTGTGTCTGATGAATGAGAACAGTAACTTAATGAGATTTAGATATTGGTAAATTCTAGATGAAACTATGTCAGTGAGCAAGGTGAGAAATGGACTGACAGGAACACGTTCTGTGATGGTTGCCACTCCCAGCGTGACACCCTCATTCCTTTCAACAGAGCTTAGTGGTTTGGGGTGAAATTCCCTTTAGCAGGTGTTAGCTTCAAACTGACTATTTTAACAAAATGTTTCCTCCATTATGAAGTACATATTTTTTGAAAAGTACATAGCATTCTGTGGTTTATTTTGAAGTGAAAAAACATCACTCCAGAAAAAGCATATTGCTCACATGTAGTTTGAACTGTTTTTATAAAAAGTAAGGCACGAAATTTTAAGCTCTTACCAGAAAGTTATTTCAGCAGAGTTGTGAAATAGTTAGGGAAACAAGTAATGTTCCACTATTAAGCCCAACAGGAGTTAGGAAAGAGTTAAATAAGTTTATTTTTCCACTTTCTTTCCCTTGCAAGGTAAAGGAAAAAGTTTGTGCTGCTTTAAAAGAAAGTGGGGGGCAATATATTAATGGAAATAACTGAAAACTGACAAGTTGCAACATTCCTTGTTCTGTGGCACAGGTGTCTAGTACACTGAGAGAGGAGTAATCAAAAACATAAGCAAAAGCAGTAAATTGTGCGTCACTTTCAGCGCCTTCTAATGTATCTGCAGTACCTCTGATAGAATGTGAGAATTGGGAGATTCAGTGAAGTTCAAGATTGTTCCTGAAAGTGTTCTCTCCATTTGAACTCTGTTTTTCTCAGGTTCTGGGGTTTATTTCTGTAGACAAGGAAAGGACTGTTTGTTTGGCTTAAGCTGACCGAACACCTGTCTGAGGTAGTCATTCCAAAAAGGTTTCAGGTTCAATAGACAGAGCTTTTAAGTTGGTTTTTTGGTCAGGAAGTCTTAGTAATCAGGATAGTGAAGTTAATTATAATATTTTTAGATGTATTAAAATGTAAGTGACCCAGTAAATGCAGAGTAACAAATACGCCATTGCACTTACTGAGCCCTAAAATTAAGTCTTTCTCTGTGTCAGGTATAGAAGTGGTTAATATGAACAGTCTTGATATCGCTAGTGAAGGATATACATTTGCTGGGTGATAGTGGCAGATTTATTAGACTATTTGTCAGGCTAAAAGTAGAACCTGGCTGATGTAACACCAGGATATGCTAAAATAAGAGACAGTGGGTACCTACAAAGTTTATTTATTCTCTTGTAAAATTAAGCAAGGAATACTTGTAAAACCCCTGTCAACTGCATAACTTCTGCAAAATCATGCAGATTAACTTAACCTTCAGGTTTAGATGCTTACATTTCCTTAGGATTAGTAAGAATGCAGGTTTTTCCTCAGTAAGTCATTCTTAGTTTTCATTTTTAAATTTTCATTAAATGAAATCAGATGAATGTTCTTGCATTTGCATAATGATATTAAGCACTGATAATAGGCTATATAAATCTATACAGGTATAATTTATGTTTTTATATATATACACACAAATACATTATTTCATATTTATATATAGAATAAAACCACTTAGCAGAGTTCACTGAAAATTTTCAAGTGTGAATGTTGAGACTAATGTACAGCTGAGCATATGATTTTTTTTTTACAGGTAGGGATATTTCTAATATAAAAGTACAGCCAAATTCATAAAGCAGTGGTATTGCATCTAATCTTCAATTAATGGTGCTGTTAGTCTTTTATCTTTTAAAAAGAATGAATACAAAGCACACCAATCCCATCCAAGAGAAAGAAAATGAGTATATGTTATTTTGCATAGTGTATCCTGTTCTTTTAAGAGCTTCTTGCGTTTGTTTTTTTTTTTTTCCAGTTATGTTCATATCTGATAATGAAAGTTTCAATCCATCTCTGTGGGAGGAACAACGGAAACAGCGTGCTCAGGTGGCATTTGAGTGCGATGAAGACAAAGATGAGAGAGAGGCACCACCACGGGTTAGTATTGAATTTATTTTTGCATACTTGGTATTTCCCTCCCTCTCATTTCCACCCTTAATCTCAGCCTTTTCCTTACTTTGGCTATGGGTTTCACTCTGCTGAATAAATCAAGTCATCAGTTATTAGTTTAGAGTATCTAGCAGGATGAAACACTATGGTTTGGACTTTTTGTTGTGTTTGCTTTCAGTCTGGGCATTATTTGGCCAAATCATTTTCAGCAGGGCACAAGGGAAGAACTCAAGCTGATACGTGGCAATGTAGGGCCTAGCTAGGAGGCCACCTGACTAATAGTGCAGGGGACAACAAGTGGGGAAACCGTGATAAATACTGATTTTATTTTGAGTGAATTACTGTTGGCTTAATCCTTGCTTGGAGTCATTGAACATGTTGGGGGAAAGGGAGTGAAAGCAATTCATAATCTTGCCTAGTTGTGTAAGCTTATATCTGCCTCAGTGCAGGTACACTTGAGTATCAAGGTGGAGTTCTAGATTATTCAGTGGTTTAGCCTAACTAATTATTTTTTTTAAAGCTTATGTTTTAGTTCTAACATTTAAATAAATGTAGAGCCTTACTGCTTTTTGTTATACAGGAGGGCAATTTGAAGAGGTATCCAACTCCATATCCTGATGAACTGAAGAATATGGTCAAAACAGTCCAGACAATTGTACACAGACTAAAGGATGAAGAATCTACTGAAGATACTGCGAAGGAGTCAAAACGAGAAGTCCAGACAGTTTCTGTAAAAGATGTGGGGGTAAAGGTTAGAGATAGCATTATCTTCTGGTTTTGCAAGAAATTCCAAAGACTAAAGTGTCATTGCTTCCTTTTAATTCTCTTCTCCCTCCCCTCTGACGCTTTAGCAAGAAAAATTGTTTAGATTATATAGAACACAGTTTACCTCTTCCCCACCTAAGGAGGTCTGTAATAAGCGTCTGATTTACAGTAGCAAGTCTTCCTCCTACACTAAGAACAAGAGAAGTGACTGAATTCTCAGGCAAATAAAAACTGTGGATGTCTTAAGGAGCTGACTTTGGTTTTTGGAGGACGGCATCTTTGTCATCCTCTGATCCTCTTTTATCTGCCAGACTTTACAATGAAATTTTGATAATCTCTAAGGATTTTACTGCTCCCCTCATGACTGAAGGTTTTGTGTGATAACAAGCATAACGGGCTGGCAAAAGTGTCCAGAGTCTCTAGGAGTTTGATGCAGCATGATAGGTGATAGGACTATTTTTTGGTGCTGACATAGAATCATTGTAGGTATTGGCCTTTTTGATTTTTTTTTCATTTGACTGGAAATGTAATGGTACAAATTGACACCAGTAAGGAAAAGAGTCAAACTGATTGACACAGGCTAGGGACTGTATCTTAGTAATCTGTGGCATTGTTTTAGCATTTCATACCTGGTGCATTCTGTACTTTATCATTTCAGAGCTCAGGTTTTTCCATTCCATTTTCCAAAAATACATAATGTTGGCTCTATATGTCCCTAAAAACCTTTCAGCATGTTTTTTCTGCTAATATTCTTAATTCTGTAGACTTCAGAAACTGGTTCAATAAAGAACAAAGCCGATGAGAGAAAGCAGTTTTCAACAGGAAGCTCTGTGCAGAAGCCTAGTGAACCAGAAGCTGAGCACAGCACTGCAAATTCACAGATGACTGCACTTGTTAAAACCTTGCAGAACACGAAAACAATTGTCAACCATGAAGAAATGCTTGAGGTATGGCATTGCAATGAGCATTGTAGCAGTCAAAAACTGTGCTGGTGTTGTACTGAATTTGTTCTTCTGGGAGATGAAAATTTCTGTTGACAACAGGAGAAAGTTGGCCTCCATATGTGTTATAAATTCAGATGGTTTTCAATACAGTATTTTTCTTGCTTCAGATTTTGTTAAGTAAAAGTTGAAACAGCTATTTAAAAGTTCATAGTAAAAGATGCATGCATTTAAAGAAGAATAAAGCAAACTCAATTAAAGGTTGACATAAACTCTGAAAAGATTCATATTTTGGTAGAATTCTCCAGTTGTTGCTTGATTGTCAATACTTCATTAAATAATCACTTTTAATTGTTGCTGAAATGAGAAAACATCAGATCAGTGGTAGCAGTAAAGTTTCTGTATCCAAGTATACACATGCATTTCAAATGAAAAGCGGAAGGTGGGTTTTAAAATACTCCTCTGTGTTTACTACTGAGCTATCAGGAATATTACTTGAAATGTATTTACCTTTTTTTAAACTTCTGAACTTCGCATTTCTCTGTCAAACGCCATGTATTCATTTATTTAGAAAGTTTGAGATTTATGACAAATTTTGGAAGTTGTCATTCAATCAGTTCCCAGTCACAACCTGTAAAATACTTCTTTCATAGTTTCACAAGTGGATTTTTTTTTTTTTTTGCCTGTGTTGTGTAAGCTGTGGAATGTGCCTATATCATACTTATGGTGAAGAGACTTGAGGGACAGGCAGTTGTGGCTGTCACTGGCTACTTCCCACTAGGGTGTTCCTGCTTCTGCATGCTTTTTGAAAATAATGGTATTGACATATTTTCTTTAATTTAAAAATGTAATTTCAGAAGATCATGATAGTTGTCTAATGATAGTGACAGTAAGTCTTTGTAGCTGTAGTAAGTAAACAAGGAAGGTATAGTGAAGTCCTTACTTCTGTGTATTTCCTTACTTCCTGCTGGTAACAGTTTTGCAGAATCCACATAGCTAAACCTTGCATGTGTGTATGCTTTCCATTTCAGCATTGACTTGTATGTTACATCCAAGAGGAAGGGAATGTGGTAGATGCAGTGAAGAAGTTGGTTGTTCAGACTGTAGAGAAAAGCAGATGGATTTTTATTTTTAATTAAGACTGTCGTAGCTTGTTTGCTGCATCTCAGTCAGGTTTGTCCTTCCTGCAGACCCAGGAACTGGCCAGGTAATTGGTATCATGGGAAGGTGGTGCTCCAATAGGTTCCATGCATTAAGTATTCCAAAATAGTAAGAAAAAGTGAACATGGACAGACTCTTTTTGCAATATGCAACATGGATTTCGTAGCAGGAGGCATGTTCACTGAAAGAAATTTCTGCTTCGAGGAAAGAAAGTTTGTTGGGGGTTTGTTTCTTCAAAATATTACTGGAAGCAACTGGGTTTTGAGGATAAATGAATATAGGGCTGGCAGTAGGATACTGAATAAATTGCATGGCTGCTCTTGCAGCAGCTTTGTCTCTTAATCTCTCTCATAAGTGCACTGAGTTCCATCTTATGGTTCAGAACTCGTGATTACTAGCTTAAATGTATTCAGCGCTGCTTTATTCTTCTGCCATTGCTCTTGAAATTAAATAACCTCTTTTCGTTTTGGAATTTACCCCCAGCAAGCTACCCTTACTCTGTTTTTGTTAGATGGACTAGGCAAGCCAAGCTCCTTCAGTCTTTTCGCACAGCATACCTCTCCATTCCTGACTGTCTTGCTCATGATACTCTATAGGTGTTCTAGTTTGAGCTCTTTTCTTCAAAACCAGCTAGTCAGTCTGCAGTGTTTGCTGGTTCAGTGATGACTTTGTGACGTGGACTCAACTGGGTGTTCTCTCCAGTGGTGGAATGAAGGCTTCATCTGCTTGCTCCAAGTAGTTTTTTGCAATTAAAGTTACCTGTTGGAGTGTCATCCCACAGAGTTCATCAGTGACAATGCAAGTCTGCATGTGCTACTCCTTAAAGATAATTCAGTTGACTTGCACTGTAGATGCACTACAAAGTTGTTTTGCTTTGCCTATGTTATATGGCTGATCTGTCTTTTTACCCCTTTATTGTTTAGTGGGTGATAGTTTAGATAGCATTTACTTTAAACATTTAAGCTACTCTTTGAAATGGACAGCATAAAGCTGTTTTTCCTTTAGCAGGAGTCAGAAGAATTGTCCTCTGATGAAGAGATGAAAATGGCAGAAATGCGACCACCACTGATAGAAACCTCCATAAACCAACCAAAAGTGGTAGCCCTAAGCAACAGCAAAAAAGGTAAGATACCATAAAAAGCATTGGAAGTGTTCTGTTATTTGGATAATTTTTTGACTCAAAGTGGCTAGTTTTTCCAATTAAATTAAGTAGGCTTAACTCATATGTTTTAAAAGAAAGATGATTAATTCCCTAGTTAAGCAATGAAAGCAGGAAAAAATTGCATTTACTTGAGTGCATGTTAGAGAAAGCTATGTTGATACCCTAATTTTCTTGATTCTTGTCAGTTTAAATCAGATGGGAAGAGAAGGAGGATGTGTTTTGGGGGGTTTTGATCTTGAACACACTCTTGATATGCTTAATACAAGGGTTGCAGAAAGTGGTATTGGAAATACTCTGTATCTCCCTCTTCACCTAAATTTTGTGAATTATTGCTGCTATAGGCAGTTGCTATAACTGCTGCTATAGGCAGCGGTATCACTTATTTAAATTTCTGTATGGAAGCTATGCTCACTTCCTAAGGTTTAAGAATAAACTTTCCTTGTGGAAACTCTTTCTCCAGAGTTATTTTACTCTTTTATTTTTCTTCCTTCTTCTAGCATGAAACTTCTGAACATTTTTTTTGTTAACTAAATTTTACATTTTCTGAAATATAAATTTGGTTGGGGTAACCGTTTCCTTAAGAGTAAGAAATGGCCTAGGATTCAGAGAAAACATGATCTAAAAATGGGATAGGAAATAGTATTTTGCTTCATATGATATCCAAGTCCAGTACGTCCAGGACAAAAGGCTTTTCTGGACATTAGATGTAAAAAAGTGAGATTTGGTGAGGAGAACCACATGGTGGAAGCAGCAAGAGTCTGCTGAGGATCACATACAGATGAAAAGGTGGATGCTTATAAATGCAGTCCTTGGATTTCAATGTCTGACTAAAGTACCAGGTCAAAACTTCTTTCTTGTTTCTGAAGATAGACATTAGTTCCACAAATTGTATGTGTTTGGCACCTGTAACTGGCTTGAAGCAAAAATTTAAATGTATTTGTTTCTACGCTCGTGTCAGAATCATGGCTGGCTTGAATTCCCCCAGAGAAATTATTTTTATACGGATGTAGTATGTAAGTATGCATATATTATGCAAGAATCAATGTGCACAGGGGTAAATTACTCTGAAAATGTTGTCCTAAGGGATCTGCAAAGCATGGGAATGCATTGGATTCAAGATCTGCAGAAGAACGTTTTTCATTGCTGGGTTTTTACTTTTACTAAAAAGCTATATGGAGCTTATCCAGTGATGTAGATGGTTCCAGAGTACTTGGTCTAGTAAATAGCACTTTAACAATAATAGAATGTTCAAAATCAGGAACTGTGTACCCTTTCAAAATACTGCATGTGAAGCAGCTAATTTTCTTAGGGTCCAGTAGACTCATACAATATACAACTTCGAAATCCTTATAGTAACAGAAGTATGATTTGATAGATATTTTAAGGAAGTATTCAGTAATGTAGCACCAGTGTATGACAAGGAAAATGGGAATAAAGCAAGAACTTGGATTTAATTAACAGATAAAGTCTGTTTACATTAGGCCAGATATTTTTGAAAATAGGAATGATTTCCAACAGTATTTTGTAAGTTTAAGTGAACTTTGCAAAGGTGTTAGCTTACATTTTAGTTTCTGGTAGTAAGAATTACTGAAGAACAAGAGACAATTTCTAAATACTATACATATACATATGAAATAGCTATTGATAAGATCTGTGTATTTAACTGAATTGGCAAATTTTTATTTCAGATGATTCAAAAGACACTGATTCCTTATCAGATGAAGCTACCCACAATAGTAATCAGAATAACAGCAACTGTTCCTCTCCTTCTCGAATGTCAGATTCTGTTTCCTTGAATACTGACAGTAGCCAAGATATTTCTTTCTGTTCTCCTGACAAAGAAACACATGCTACTGTTTTATCCAAAATCAGGTTTGTAAGATACTGTGAATGACTAAGCAAATACAATGGAAAAATGTTACTTAATATTTTATATTGTGTTCATTCCTCTAATTCATTCATTTATTGTTCTTTTATTTTTGAAAATTTTAATGTTTTATAGTAAGGTTAATAATGTTCTCTTAAGGTCAATAAGGTTCTAGTAAAAAAAAACTTGCAGAGACTAACATCAGTATACAATACATGGTTCCCATTTCTCTTTATAATAGGGGGTAATAATTTTATCTTTTTAAGTTTTTATCCCTAAAAAATATATCAGTATACCATTTTAAAGGTCTGTGGTTTTATTTGCTAATTTTGAAAATCAGTTTGAAAATCAGCATGACTATTAAAGGTTCTTAAAAACCTACAAAGAATGGAATTACTCTTCTAGAGCTTTTAGTTAAAAAGTGCCATTTTTCATAAAAACTGCCAATACAAACAAGACAATTATCCAAAATGGAAACTGAAAGAAAGTTAATAAAAAAACCTTAAATTATTGTCACTTTTTACTTCTTGACACTTTTGAACTGTTTTAAATTATTCTTGTTGAATTTAGACAAACTTCCGAAATCACAGGATGCAAAAATGTTGCCCAAATGAGCCCTCTATATAACATATTTCTTCAATATAAGACAGCAAATCATAAATCTGTTTCTTTGTCTTGTATTGCATGCATAGCATGGCTGCATATTAATGTTAATTTTCTTCTAAAATGATTCTTAGAGAAACATGTTCATGCTTATGAGAATTTCTTTTAAGAGCCATCTTTTTTTCCTCCAGGCGAGAAGATGAAAATTTGAATAATCTTTTGCAAAATGGAGGAGAATTGAGTATAACAGTAGAAGAAAAACTAAATATGCAAGAGAAGGTTACAAATTTGTCTGAATATGAATTAAGCATTGAAGAAAGATTAGGCCTCATAGGAAAAGGTGTTGATCTAAGCACTCCTATGGAGGAGTCTCACAAATTAGACCAAATAAACATGAATATCAATAAACTGGTTAGTGAAGAGGCAGTGCCAGTTCCTGTAGAAAAGTTAGAAACACAGAAAATGGTTTCAGTAATGGGCTTTTTGAATAATAACACAAAAGAAGAAAGTCAGCACTTGGAAAATGGAAATAAATATCATATAAATAAAGTAAATGGACATCCTGAGGAAACAGTACCGTCTCCCAGTAAAGACAAACTACCAAAAAGCACTACAGTTGGTGGGGATTCTGCTGAGCTGTCTGTTTCTAGAAGCACTGAAGATTTGTCACCACAGAGAAGCGGTCCTGTGATGAAATCCCACAGCATCACAAGTATGGACAGCGGTGGGCTGAAAATCTATGATAGTGTAAATGAGAATGGATCTCAACAGCTAAACTCAGCGGTAAAATCAGGATCTGATACTGCAGATGGGAAAAACATAGTCCGAAGTAAATCTGCTACTCTTCTCTATGATCAGCCTTTGCAGGTTTTTCCTGGGTCGTCGTCATCATCTGATTTAGTATCTTCTACAAAAACGGTGTTCAAGTTTGACTCAAATCACAATCCTGAAGGTGCTAATGTAGTGAGAGGATCAGTGACAGGTGGTGCACAGATGCTCTGTGCTCCCCAATACAATATTCAGTACAGCAGCAGTGCAGCAGCAAAAGATGCCTTGTGGCCCCAGAAACAAAACACCCAAGTAGAGCAAGGCAGTTTACCTCCTTCACGTCTGCTTAGGTCTGACAGTACAGAAACTCCCAGCTATGTAAAGCATTCTGGCAACATGAATTTCTCCAATCATAACAATGTCCGGGCCAGTGCTGTGTACAGCACTCATCAGCGGATGGCTGGGAGACACACAGATCTGTGGGCTGTTCCACCAGGAGCAACCAGGCACACTCTTCAAAGGCAGAGCAGTGTATCTTCTACAGCTTCCATAAATATCGGGGATAGTGGCCCTTCAAGGCGGACCCAAGTGCCTGAAGGGGACTACTTAACATACAGAGATTTGCATTCAATGGGAAGAGCTCCAGCAGTAATGCCGGGACAGCAGAGGCCTCTCTCTGCCCGGACATACAGCATTGATGGTCCAAGCGTGACCCGACCACAGAGTGCGCGGCCGTCGGTGAGCGAAATACCGGAGAGAACTATGTCAGTCAGTGACTTCAATTACTCACGGACTAGCCCCTCAAAGAGAGCAAACCCAAGGGTTAACTCTGAGCACTCGTTGCTAGACCCTGCAGGAAAAACTAAAGTCCCTCATGACTGGAGGGAACAGGTGCTTCGACATATTGAGGCTAAAAAGCTAGAAAAGGTAAAACCAATAATTCTGGGGTTTTTTTCTACTTTTCTGTTACCTAGATATGGAATAAGATAAATACTCTGTTTTGAACAGCTTTTAATTACTAGTGAAAATCAAATTTTGATCCTGCTTTAAAAAAGATTAATGTGTTTGTGATGAATATCTGAGAAACACTCAGATGGTAGACTGTAAATGTACTTTTCCCCCAAAGAAAAAAAAACCACTGTTGTTTTTACATCATACTTGCCAGTTTAGCCAAGTTTCTTTTGAATACATGAAATAATGTCATACAGACCTCCTAGACTGCAAGGCCAGCTCTTTTAAGTTAGGTAATTTTTATTGTAGCTTTGTGTTCACAATATACTAAAATACTCCCTGACACTTCATCTTTCTGTTCTGCCTTTTTTTCACCCTATTTCTTCTCTTTAGGAACAAGAAAAAAGAAAATCAGTAAAATCTATTTGGCAGTATAGGTCTGCAGCTTTAGTTGCTGAAGAATTCAAAAGCCATAATTATCATGTATTTGCCTCCAAGCCAGTTATCTTTTGAAGTTGGGTATCTGACAGATTGTTGAATGAATATTTATTGCTGTGAGATGAGAACACTTAAAAATCTTGTTCATTTCAGAAAAATCACAGTAGGTTTTGATATAAGTAGAGATGATGAACAGCATTCTTTATGTACTATAAATGCCATCAAAAATTTGAGCTGATATGTAGAGCTGAACAATTACATATCTTCAAAGAATTTGAGTAGTGCCTGGAAGAGTGTAATCTCTCTACTGTCCAGCTAACCCAGTTGAAAATATCATCACTAAAAATGGCTAGAATGTCATTAGCCAGAGCATACTTCTTTGGAAGGGAATTGAGTAAAGCATCCAAATGACAGTTTGATTATGCCAGCTAGATGGATTCTGTTTTTTAGTTTCTTTTCTAAGAACATAGTTTGCTTTGTAATTATTATGCTAAATACTTGAATATCTATGATAGCTAGAGAAATTTAATTGGAGATGGTTGGAAAAATTACTTTTAATAATGATTTTTCTTTAGAAATCCCAGTATTTGGAGGGATGGGATTGCTTTTTGTTTTTTGGGGGGTTTTGGTTTGTTTTTTTTCAAGTTGCATAAATTCTGGTGACAGAAAGGGCTGGGTTTCATTTTTTAAAGAAACCTGCACAAAAGCTGTACATATTCTTCTGATCCAGGTGGTCACCTGGAACAGGAAGTTTCTTGGGGTAGTACTGTGCTGTCATGTGGAGACCCTTTGTCCCACAAAAGGGTCACTAATCTCATCATGTTCCAACTCTAATAAAATGGGCATTCCCTCATTTTCCATTCTCCTGGATGGATATATCAAATCTTACATGAAATTACAAGAGAAGCAAAAATACCAGCAATCCCTGAGTACAGGGGGAAGCAAAACTTCAGTGTGCGTCTAATGCAGTTTGTTTGTAGCTTGCTCTTTGGCATGTTAGGAGTGCTGTTTAATGCAGCAGTGATACCTCTTTGGGTCTGCAGCAGTGTAGTCACCTTTACTTAAATGTCATCAACTGCCTGACCTGATTCCATTTGTATCTGACAATACTTTTCATTATGCTTTATAGGTAAACTTTAATTTTCCCTACTAGACTGATTTTAGCTGTGCATTTAATTTAACAGATCTTTTAAGTCTGTTTTGTATGGGTTTTTTTGTTCTGGCCTTGAAGTGTTTTAAAGTAACTTGTACTTATTAATCTGAGACTCACTTGTGGGTTTAAAAGTGAACATGTATATTATTGTCTACTTTATATTCTCTAGGATATAACTGACTTAAAAAGGAAAATCTGAACTGTGAAACATGTAGATACAATCCTTTATGGCAGCTGGCAAATATGATAATGTGGAAATTCTAGGATATAACCGAGTATTTCTTAGTTCTTTTTAAATAATGCCTTCAATATTTCTGTTTGTAATTAAAAATTAGCCAAGTGGTGAGAGTGCTTTATCTATAAAGCAGACTTCTGAAACGTTTTGAAGTCTGAAAAACAAATCCAGTTATTAACAGAACTCATTTAAGGAACAAGTTCAATTACAGAGCTTGTTTAAGGACATTTATAGGAAACTACTTCGACAAAGCTTTGCATGGATTTGAAATGGCATTTCATTTTTTTAAATCTTAAGATACAATACTGAAAAAAACATGTATACAAAATTAGGCATTTTGATGAATATGAAGTACCTATTTTCTTGACCAGTATAGGTTAATAGTATTACTTTTGGTGGGACTCCCCCGTTATTCAATTTAATCATGTTTATAATTTCTATCCTGTGCTTATTAGGAAGTAGGGGGTAGTGGGCTTTTGGGGATTGCTTTTGTTGGTTGTTGTTTTGTTTGGTTGGATTTTTTTTCCTTTTCCTAAGCTCATGTTGAATGTGGTTTTCTAACATTTAGTAACTGAGGAGAGAGGGAGGAGTGAACCCACTTAAATTTGTCCAGTGGTGTCTGCTTGCTGGACACATTGGAGAAGCTAGTTCCTTATTTATTAGCCATTTTTACCTGATATAGGTGGGAAAAAACTTCTAAGAGTTTAATTTCATGAACAGAGATACAGAATAGTTTTAAGTCTAGCAAAAATGATTTAACAATGGTTCCAGCTAAATAGCCAGCATTTGTAATACCTTTAATAAGCTGTAAGGGTCGTGGTATAGGCCATTCACTTAAGAGTTGGACTTGATGATCCTTGTGGATCCCTTCGAACTCAGAACATTCTGTGTTTCTGTGAAATGTAGAGAATAACTAAAATTATCCATCTGGGTGAATGAAGCTGAAAATAGTTCATGAGACCATTTGTAAATAGAAGTCCTGCATATATGAGAAGAAACAATTTTCTTACCTGATGCAAAGCATATTTTATTGGGGGATACAGGAGCTTATTTATATGTCAAACTGCTCTCTAGTGGTTGTATACATAAGATGTTGGAAAGCATGTAGTCAATTCTGCCCCACCCCCAACCTCAAAAATGAAGTGCACAGCAAGTTTTAAAAACAATAATATTTTTCAGCATATTTTCCTTTTTGAGTGTGACTTGCCCATTTTACTACCAGGTATGTTACAATAGACTCCTACAGTATTCCTGTTGGCTTTTATTTAGGAATTAAAACTAAAATACCGCCTGTGTAAAAACACTAGTGTCACACATTTTAATGTGTGGTAGAGGAATTACTCTTTAATAAATTGCAATAAGAAATATCTGCAACAGTTACATGTAAATATCTTATTACATGACCTTGCTGAGTATACAAAATTAGTTACTGAGCCTGATTGTCCTTCCCTTTCATATGTATATTTTCCTTTTTTTGTTGTGGATCAAGAAAAATTTTTGTTTGTGGGCGTTCATTAGGTGTGTGTTTGCTTTCAATTCTAATTTAATCTGAAATTAAGTTCTCTGTTTTTTATCTACTGTATCTACTATTTATCTAAAATGCAGAGCTTTCAGAGGAGGGATCGTAGGTTAATTCCTTCTTTTTTTTCTTCAGAGTTGTCAGTGTACGGTGCCTTATTAAAAGAAAAATGTCTAGTTGTTTCAGTACTAATATAGAATTCCAGTTTCAATCAAAGTTTGAAAGTTTTTCTTCAACACTTTTTTTTATGCTACATACCTAACATGCAAAAATATTTTAATTGATATGGCCTCAGATTTTTTCCCTAGTTAAACTTGCTTCGGTGTGTCAAGGACAGTGACTTCAGTGGGTCATACATAAAATTAAATGCTTAAGTGTTTATAAGATCAAAGCCTGAAGAATATTTTTACATATTTACATATCTGATAAATTACAGGAGTATTATCTATTTAGTAGTTGTTAGTTTTAAATTTTTATTTTAGTTACATTTACCTTTTTTTCTCCTTTTTGAATGGACAACTTGAGCCATCAGTGTGTTATAATGATATTTTGTGGAGTTCAGAAGTCAAAACACCACACTTTAAAAGGAATAAAATTCTTGTGCATTTGATATGTAAACAGCAAAAGTTCTCAATCTGCAAACATTTTCTGATAGTAGAATTAAAATTATATGTAGTTTTTCCATCTGTAACTCTTCAGTAGGAAGAGTCTGTTATGTCTATTCTCTGGATGGTGGGAATGAAAACTGAAGGGATTTCTAGACACTTAATATTGTCTCAAAGGATAACTTATGTCCACCTTTACCTTACAGTTGATTCTAGGTAATGTTACATAAACAAATAAATAAGACTAAGGCTTAGCAGTTAAGTTACCAGTTAAGGCTATTTCAAGATAGATAGAATGTAGAGTCCTGTTCCCTGCAGATATTGAAATTATTAGTTCTTTTTCTAAGCCAAAATTTCATGGATTGTCATGATGGATTCCAACCAGTCTTAAAATTGCAATATTATTCCATATAGATTCTCCTAAATAAATTCCACTATTTATTTTCTTGCACCTAAATTAATGCATGAAGGCATTGCAATTCCCAAAACATGCCCTTTTGGAGTCTGAAATGTTAATTCTTTCATAAGCTGCAAAATGGAGAATACGTTCTGGCTTTTATCATTTAAAAAAATACAAAGTAAGCCCCAGAATTATGCTGCTAGCTGCCTGCATCTAAACTGATTCCATTAGAGGCTCATTTTGACTACAAATGAGGATGATTATGATGAACATACCTATTATTACTTTGTACACAGCCATTTTCTCGTGATGTATTGTAGTTCTGATATGGACTATTGATGGCTGAATAACTGATTTCTAGTAAATGTAGCTTTCACAAAAATGTACTGAAACAGGACGTGTATATTTCGTAGTGTGTATCAGTTCAGAGTAACTGAAATAATACTTCTCAAGCCTCAAATATTTGAATTATTATTTTGCAGGCCATTATGCCTTAAGACACTGTATCAAACCAGGTGACTAATGGAGTTGGTACTTAGAATTAACCATCGTATTTAGTCTGAAGTTTAGATCATGTATTTATTCCATATTCAATTTTTAATAATTTGGAGTAAAAATCATGGGGGTTAATGGCATCTGCATATTCAGATTTCAGAAGATGTCTTCTCTGGTACAGCAGTCTTCAGGAATTTTTGTAGGAAATGTACAACCTTCATCGTTCTCGTGTTGAGAAACAAAATTAATAGGGATGCTGTTCACACTCCAAATGCATCAGTTTCTCTCATCCCAACTAAAAATAGGTAGAGGACAAATACTCTTGTTTTGTCCCTAGGAATCTCTTCTTCTGTTAAACTAAAACTTTCTTACAAGCCCATGTAATTTTAAATAGTGTCTATTTTGTACTGTTAGTACAGCTTCTGGGTTTCTTCTAATTTAGCGTTGAGGTGCTGTGCTCAGGTAGGAAAGGAGAGTAACCATGTTTGCAGTGTTCTCAACTCTTCCCTATATCAACTGCACAATCATTTTTTGTACTTTAGGTAAGAGTCTCTTCCAAGAGAGAAGGTTTTATAAACCCTTGAAAGTTCATACTTCCCAGATTATGTAGTCACCTTGAAATTCCCTTAACTGAAATCTCAGTTTCTGATGTACAAGTTCATACCTCTGTAAATTTTAGGAAAGTTCTCCCTCTCTATTGCAGATCTTAGGTTTTCAATCCTAATCTGGATTGTCACATGTCTTTTGTCACATAGATTGTCACTATGTATTGACCATCTGTTTCGTTCTAAGAAGAATGAATCCAGTGGATCTTGGGGTTTTTATAGTAAGATGGTCTGCTAGAGACACTTTGAAGAGGTAACTTTTTAGTCCCACCATGCATTCCTTCTATTTTTATTAGTCTTTTTGCCACTTACAGAGAATGAAGACGTACAGGAGCCTCTGAGAGATTCCTGTAAGGAGACTTCAGGGAGTTCCCTGTAGCTGTGGGGGAAGACCACCACCTGGTTAATTATAGACACTCTTATGAGAAGAGTAGTGAGAAGATGGTTTGAGGCACTAAGAAGCTAAGGAAAATTGGCTTTGGTATTTTCTCCTGGGTGTTTGGCCTGAAACTTAGAGGAGTGGTAAGCTCAGACTGAATGTCTAGTGAATGTAGATTTAAATGCTAAGAACAGTCTTCCCCTCCCAGGAAAGGGAAAACATCTGCAGACTTGTCTGGAAGCTTGAAAAATCCATTGACTAGAGAACAGTGAAAGGTGTAAAAGAGAAACATGAAGAATGCTCACTATGTCATTGAGACAGAGGTTATCCAAGAGCTTTGGCCAAGATAAAACAAGTATTGTCAGTAAATGCTGTTTCTCCAAGGGAGTTTCCAATGACTGGGCTACCAGACCATCCAGGGAATATGAGTATGCAGAGGCATATGTCTTTTATTATTAAACTAGTTTTAGTTTCACAAGGTGAAGCTAGGACAAAAGACAAGATGTTTGCCTAAGGACTATTTTCAAAATCAGATTAGTATACATAGTCAACAGGCAAATGTCAAAATATATTTATTCATTTAAGAATTGTTACAGTATCTTAGTCAACTTATACCCATTTTGAGCATTTCTTTCTTTAACTTGGAAAAATTAAAAGCTTTAGAGAAAACAACTTTGAATTTGCTGGGTTTTGATGCTTTGTGGTGTATCTTTTGTACAATAGTATTTTTTCATGAGGTTGTCACATTTTCAAGATAACTTTGTTTCATCTATCAGGTGGCCCATGAAAGATTTTCTGTGTCTTCCCTTGTGCTGTCTTTTCATTTTGTTTTGTTCTGGCAGCTACAAAAGACCATGGTGGCAAGATGGTAATGTCTCTTGCTTTCATTTTGTTATCCTTGCCAATATTGCAGGGGTCAGGTTTGCAAGATAATGAAGCTCAAACCCAAACCGCTGTCACATCTGTCCTTGAGGTCATGTTACCTGTTTGATTGCCTGCAGTAGCAGAGGGGTAGTCACAGTTTCTCTCAAGCCTCTTCCTTTAAATGAGGCTTGTTCACATTCTTGAGTGAAGTGTTACTGGAATGCACTGTGGATATTTATCGGCATGGCTATATCAAGAAATTACAGTCACTCAAATCTCTGTGTAAATTTTTATTTTTGCTTTACTAGTAGTGGTGTGGGGGGATGAGACAAAATAGTAAGGGGTAATTAGATTTCCACAGGTGTTTAACTTGACTGCCAGCTTCTCTTCCTACAATGTATTTGATATGTTGCAAATGTAATGAAAACCAGAAAATTTTGATAAACACCTTTGTTGTTTTTTCAGACACATGAATATTTCAATGACTTTATTTACATGTAATTCGGCATGTGAACTACTGATTGCATGCTGATTTACAGTAAATAAAGGTAAATAGGGTCACTGAGTTGTGTTTATACATCACAGTGGTACTGTTCTTGCATGGTTTTTATCTTGCATGACAATGGAATATGTTTGTATTACATGTATAACATGTCTTGTGGTTTATGCATGCTGCACTAATCTCTGTGTTAAATCTGTCCCCTCTTTATTCAGAGCATGCTGTCTCGGTCCTTTAATTCCAATTATGCTGCAGTTAGCAGCTTTCACTATGGCAGCTCTAGGGATCTGCATGGCAGCCAGGGTAGTGTTGCCTTGAGTGTTGCAGACGGAAGAGGTTCTGGTGTGCACATTGTTCGAGTGAGTACCTTCAGGAGGCTATTGCAATATATAGAGGGGGAAAGAATAAACTCTGAGGGGGTCCTTAAATTGATAGAGTTATCCTTTTACATATGCACATTGCTTTAATAAAAAGAATATAATTTATATGCTAGAATATTTTTTTTTAGGCATTAAATATTTTGCCTTCATTTCATATGCCGTAAACTTATTGCAGGGCTTTTCAGTTTAATGTCATGAAGTTCTGTCATGAAGTTTAATGTCATTGAGTTCTTTAACTGGCTTTGTAGATGGTTGAACATAGGTAAAATTGTCTGGTTTCATTGTACCTTTGTGATCAAGAGATTAGCATTCTGAATTTAACCTAGGCTGATAAGGTTTGAACAAAATCTTACTATTCTTCTTCTTCCTCCAAAACAAATTCTGATTATATAAATTGTACTGTTAGATACTGTAGGCATTCAAGAAAATTCATAGTCAGAAAATTTGAGGAAATGAGTTTTTAAATGAGCACCTTGAGTGATATTATGGCATCCATAGTGAGCAGGATAAAGTCGACACAAGACTTCTTGGATCCTTGAATAGTTAGTCCCTAGCATTTGTTGGCTTTTCATATTAATTTATTGCTGATAAAAGACACCTCTCCAGTTGCAAGATTTGTAAATGTCCATCAATATTTTATTGGGTGTATGGTGTCTTGGTTAGTGAGATTTTTTACATAGATAATGTACTAGTTAATCAAAAAAGATAAAGAAAGATAAAACTCTTAAAATGTTTTATCCTGGGCTTCTTTGGAGAATTTTTTAGTTTTAATTATATGAAGACAGTTGTCTTTACTATGTCATTCTGTTTAAAGCATCCCCAGGCGTCTGCTCCAGGAGACCAGTGCCAGGATGAAGTATTCATTTCGGGACAGCAGAATTACTCATCTGCCACGCTTAGTCTCAAAGATATTCCTCCAGACAGCATGAAGAAAACAGCTGTGCAGGTAATTATCTGCATGACACCATGGATAGAATATTATTTGCTATTATTCCTAAGGATGTATTTTTTATTAGTAGTAGAAACTTATGTTGGGATAGCAGTTGGAACTAGGGTTTCTTTCAAATGTAATACCCAGGCTTCAAAGCTGGCATAAATGAAACAGCATCCTCTTTTTGGAAGACAAAACAGTTGACTATATGAAGGAAGATAGTTCTTATGTTTCTTCAGTAGGTGCTTTGAAAGAAGAAATTTGCAACCAAACACGTACTTGCAAGTGAAATTTGGAATATGGCAGATGATTTCAGGAAAGTAATATGAAGCTGATTAAACCTTTTAATGGACAAACTTGAAATCTGCTGTGATGAAATTGTGATAATAAACCAGAATTAGTAGAAGACACTCTGTATTCATCTCTAAGCACCATCTCTGGAGGCGGGTCTTACTACCATGAAGCTAAAAGGATTCTTCTAAATTATTACGATGCAGAAGTGGATTTTATTCTTACACCTTCAGTAATTTCAGTTGCATTTCTACAGACAGTGGGTAGTGGGAACTTGGATAGCTGTGGATACATTTTGCATATATAAACTCTACCTCTGGCAGTGCAACAAAAAAAAGTTTTCCTGTCATACTTTAAGTTTTCAGAAAAGGCAATGGAAAATTGTATAAACTAAATACATATGATCTGTAAATAATATGAACATGTATTATATACACACATTATCATTTCTCAGAATCAGTTTGACATAAACACAACAGGGCAGATTCTGATATGTGTCCATTCACATAGCATGGTTGAAAGTTGAAATTTGCACACTTCCGTTATTTGTAATACTGAGACAGTTTTTTAATATCCTTGTATTCCATAACTAAGG
Organism: Corvus brachyrhynchos; assembly: GCF_000691975.1. Taxonomy (NCBI): domain Eukaryota; kingdom Metazoa; phylum Chordata; class Aves; order Passeriformes; family Corvidae; genus Corvus; species Corvus brachyrhynchos. The sequence continues at coordinate 934,503 of NW_008236438.1, read as the reverse complement.
GGATAATGATGGCAGGCAGAAAAAATCTGTAACTCAAGCCTGTAGCATTTTTGGAATCATACAGATGAATCAGTGAGTAATTAGGGTGGATAATAGCATGAGGCATATGGGTGAGGAGGGAAGAAGGCTGCCCATCTCAACACAGAGCTGCACAGCTCAGCAGTAACTCTGGGGTTTCAGTAAAGAAACACTGCTACCTCAGCATCATTCCTGGTGACATGTTTGGAATGCATGCATGTCTTGACAGTTGTGACCTCACTGCTACTTGTCATCATCATACCTACCAAATCAATTACATATGTGTTAACAATAGAGTAATATTTGCTGGAAATACTGCAATTTTGATACTAAAATCTTGAGCTTGGATGCAAATTTGCTCAGGGAGTTTTCTTGTGAAGTGGTCACCATAAGCTGCTTGGAGAGCCTGTAGTCTGCCAGCTGGGCAAGGAGGTGGGGATTTTTATTTTTGTATGATCTATTGGAAATTGTTACAAAATCTCTGAATTTTATGCAGGGAAAGTGCAGACTGTAGTGGTATCAATCACGTGTCAATACCATCAGTTGCACTGCTAGAAAATAATGTTTGGGAAAACTCAGTGAAAAAACAAGTGCTAAAAGCAAAGGCTGTCTAATCTGTACTAGTAAATTAGCATTCAAATTAAGTTTTTGTTTTTCGTATTTGTTCAGTAGATCAGAGCTGATAACTTTAAACAAAATGGATATAATTGTACATGATCCAGAAGAGTAGTTTTAGTAATGTTGCTGAAAATAAGAGCAGTCACATATGAGAAGTATTGAATTAATAAAGCAAGAATTGAGGATTGCTGCTTACAAACTGTATGACCGTGAGTATTCATGTTTTTTTCAGATGCCTTTAACAAATGGACAAATGTGCCAGCCTCAGAGACTTCAGGCAAACTACAGCCAAGTCCATCATCTCCCTCCTCAATCATCAGTTGCAAGGCATCCATCTAGAGAGCAATTAATTGATTATCTGATGTTGAAAGTTGCCCACCAACCTCCCTATACCCAGTCCCAGTGCTCTCCGAGACAAGGTCATGAGTTGGCAAAGCAAGAGGTAAGAGTAAAATCTATCTGACAGATATGACATCTGTCAGTCAGAGACAGTGAATTGTTACATTGTTTTCATTTATTATCCTTTCTCTGTAGATGGTGACAGAAACAATATAGGGATTTATCTCCAGCAGATGTTATCTTAGAGCAATTCTACTCCTCAAATCACACATTCCTTCCAGTTTTGAGAGAAATATGGTAGAATTTTAACAGAATGTACCAGAAACTTAAATTTGCAAACTTTTTTTACTGAGCTAAAAGTTAATTTCTCAACTAAATTTATTTATCTCAACTCATTATTTAGCTAGTAACTGAAGAAAATGCAAAGTCACAGTACAACTTACAGTACTTTCCATCTGGCATGCTTAAAAAACCTGCAAGTCCAGAAATGCGTACCCATAAGCAAAAATCCATAAAAAAGTGTGAGCAATCTGATGCATGCCTAATAATTATCAGTTTTATTTACGATAGACAGATCTGTATATAAGAAATTCTTATACCATTTAATGTCTTTCATTGCAACAGCCTTCTTTCTATATTGAGTTTGAGAAAATCCTGATAACTAGCTTTCCTTCTGTGCTAGAATGAGAATGTCCACTTCCTGTGTAAAATAAGGATTTTTTTCAACTCTTCTAGCAAGAGAAAGAGCACAGAGAGTTGGCTATGTAGAACTTGGAGTGAAAGTAGGAATGTTTGATTTTCAAAATTTATCTAGAGGTAGCAAAAAACCAGGAAGAACAGATTCTTTCACAGGAGCATGTATATTTGCTGGGGGCATTAAAGTAACCTACGTAATATCAAAATATCTCTGAATTTAAAGCCCATGTGGATTATGATTATAATAATAGTGGTATTGGAGTAAAACTTAAGTTACAATGATACATGATGTTGTATTGCCGTCTTGTTCTGCATTAATTTTATGAGATATAATACTCTCTTGAACGACTTTTAAAATTTTTTATTCATTTTAAAGCTTTTGTTCACCTGAATTCCTTGGTAATAATTCCATTACAGTAGCTTTGAATGTAGAGTTTCAGCCAGTTTGTCTAATTTTGGTTGTAATTACTTAGATTCGAGTGAGAGTGGACAAGGATCCAGAACTTGGGTTTAGTATATCAGGAGGAGTTGGTGGTAGAGGAAATCCGTTCAGACCGGAAGATGATGTAAGTATTTTATACTAACACTTCTTAAAAGCCTTCTGATCAATAGTGTTTCTCATGTTCAGCAAAGGGAGAAAAGAAAGTATATATATTTCCCAAACCACTAAACTCCAGGACTGGAAGGGAGAAAACTGGACAAATGATGTGGGAAATCAAGGTTGTAGGTGGTCACAGTGGTCGCATGACAGTATAGAGGATTATTCCAGATGAGTGGTTCTTGCACAGTTCTAGTTAGCAGTTAGCAGATTTGAGATAGTGAATTATGGAGTGTACAATTAGGAATCCTCTTATAAAAGAGACAGTGATTTAGCCTACAGTTGTATTTCTGGTGGTCGATAATTCATCTTGACATATACATCTGCTAAATTAAACCAAGGTGGATTGCAATTTGCGCCTAGGCAACCCTTTAAAGACAATGCTGGATATTCAACATCAGAAAAGGAAGGCAGTCTCCAAAGCCAGAGACCTGTAGAATAGTATTGCATTCTCTTCTACTTAGGATGGAAAATTGAAAAAATGTTTTGGATTACATCTGTTTGATGCTGTCCTGTTATTCATCAATAAGTTGTAAAAATGTTTCCACCTCTGTTTTTCAAGGGCATATTTGTAACCAGAGTGCAGCCAGATGGACCTGCATCTAAGCTGTTACAGCCAGGGGATAAAATAATTCAGGTATTGTAATGACTTAATTAACTAGCCTATGTAATATACCAGTTAGTTTTCAGTTTGCACCCAAGAGCAGAATGTTTCATTTTTAGATAGATTACCTATCTTCACCAGATTTATTCTTATATTCTGGGATGAAGCTTTTCATTTTCTGCCGCCTAACATGACAGTAAGTGACACAGACTGAAGCATGGTGGATCATTTTTTCAAATTCACTTTTCCATTTTTCACACTTCTAAAGACGAAAGAGAAGTGTCAAAAGATGTAAGTTGAGATGGAACATGAGCATTTCATTAGGCTATACTATATCATTCAATTACTGCGTTTGTGGTCATTGACATGCAGTGTTGTGAACACTGTATTGTCTGAACACCAGCACTTGCCCTGGCAGCCACTCTCCACAGTTGCACTCTGCTGTCACATCCCCCTCCGTGCTGCAGCTCCTGCCAGCCTTTGCCGCCTCTCCCCACTGGCAGGCCATACATGTGTGAGTACTGGCCAGAGCTGCCCCTTTGCTTGCTGCTGTCTGCCTGGTCACAGCATGCACCTCCTGGCTGCCCATCTGCTCCTGGCCAGCCAAGCCAGGCATTTCAGGAGCCATGGCTTCTGGACTGCAAGCTGTGTTGTTCCTTTCTCTAGGAAGTCTGTACCTATTCAGACCTTTTCTGGATTAGGTTTTTTAGAAGTTGTCTGATGAGCTCATAAGCTGTTTGGGGTGCGGTCAGGGAAATGAACAATAGGTTCATAGTGCCTTACTTTCTTAACCAAAATGGGCAAACGGGATGTTTGAACATTGTTCTAGCTAGCTACCCTTAAATTGCAGAGCTTGTTAAAAATAATTATTCACCATATCCTGAAAATGTTGGGAGTTGACTCTGCTGCATTTCAGTTTTCTAAAAACAGAACAAACAAAAAGCTCCAAACCAGACCCCCCACTCCCACTAGTATCTCAATTAAACCACAACATCCTGTGAACTGTTTTCTAAAACAAAGCCAGATTGAAAACTCAGCCTAATTCTTCAACTGAAAGATAAAGCCAAAAGGCCCACATGAAAACTGATTTGAGACTAAGTTGTTCAACTAAAAGATGGCTTGTTCTTGAGCACAGTTAATAATCCTGTGCTTGTTCCTCCTCACTGGGGTGAGTGAAGGTCCTAGTTCTCTTACTGATACGGGGATGGTGTTAACCCAGCACCGAGGGTTACTAATACATAACAGGAGCAGGAAGCATGTTAAACCTTTGAAAAAACTGTTAGCACATTTTTTATGTATTTGTAAAGTGGAACATATCTGAAAGGTAACTTCAGTTTTAATGGCTTATTCCTGTCTTTATAAAAGCCATCAAATTCCTTAATGAAGTTTTTTTATGTTGGCACTGCTTGGGTTTTGCTTGTTGTTTAATAAGGAATTTGGTTTGAAAAAGAGCTAAAGGACAAGTTGCATTGGCATGCTTAGACCATCAAAAGCCACTTCATTTCTCATAACTAAGAGTATTTTTTTCTTATAAAACAGCACATTCCTTTTATCTGTGATAATTCCAGTGATGATGTAATGACAGTCCCACTCTGTCTTGTTGCCACTCAGATTTCTATGGATTTTTTTAATGAATATCGTCACTTCCAAAATGCCTTTTCTATGCTTGACTTTGCAGTGTTCTCTGTAAAACATTCAATAGGCATGCATACTATAATGCATGTCTAATACGTATATCTAATAAAAATATTCTACATGACTGCTGACTAGATAATTGCAGGTAAGACTTAAGACTAGGGCTAGGACATTCTGTGCAAATTATGATTTGAAAGGGTTGTTGCCACTTTTGCTCTCTGAACAGTCTACATAAATGTTTCTCTGCATCTCTAGAAAGATTTGAATCCTTGGTTTTATAACAAGTAACAACAGCGAGTGTTCAGTGACGGCATAAGAACTGCAGCTTTCAGCTAAGGCACAGAGAGCACATCCAGTTCTCTGTCACCACATAAGTAGCTCAGGGGAAAAGGTGAGATCCACAGTGGGAAGAAATAACAGTTTAAATGAACAAATTTGTCCTTCTGCAACATTTTGCTGACCAGATTGAGCATGATCTTGCAGTAATGCACTCTGAGAAGTTGAGCTACAGGCATGTTTTCCCTGTCTTTTGTAGGCCACTTGGTCCTGCCTGTGTTTGCCAAGACAAACTTGTCCAAGAATAACATTATTGTTTAGAGTCACAGGCAAATTCAAGTTGGGGATTATCTCAGGATCTAGCACAAAAAAATGGTTCCCAGTGCCATTAATTTTTTTGTCATAGGCCTCAACAGTTTAATTTATCACAGAAGCAAGCCCTTTCTAATATTGTGATACTTAAAATAGAATGTGTAATTGGTAGTACATTTGGTGTGGCTGTATTACGGCTGATGAATTAGATGTCTGATGTTAATAGTTTAAAGTTCGATTTTCTTTTGGTTATTTGCTATATTCTTCCAAGGGTGATGGGGTAGTTTAGTTTTTTGTAGCATGCAGGTACAAATTCAAGTAATCTGGAGTGATTTATTCTCTGCATTCATATAGAAACTTTAAGGCTTAAATAAACTTACATGAAATATGAAACATCTTTTACTAACACGGAATACAAGATTGTCGTTTTCAATTTTAAATATTTCTTCTTAGGCTAATGGATACAGCTTCATCAATATTGATCATGGACAAGCAGTGTCTTTGCTAAAGACTTTTCAGAATGCAGTGGAACTCATCATTGTGCGAGAAGTTTCTTCATAAGTACTGTGGATTGTGGGGATAAACCAACAGAATTCATTGAAGGACTATGGGGAAACGGAATATTTTGCATATTTTTATACATTAAAAGAATTCAAAAAGAATTATGATCAAAATTTGTACAGGAAATACTGAACTTGTGGTTAAAGGGGGAAAAACCACTGTAGAGAACATACAGGAAATAATTTTGGAAATGCATATGGTGAATAAACTTGTTTTTAAGCATTATAGCAATCTAAGGATCACTCCTCCAAGAACAAACCTGTGTTGTTTTTTTGTACAGATGGTAGGTTTATTTTTGGATAATTCATACACATTACTAAACTTTGTGCAAGGCTTTGTGAAGCCTCAGTTGTAGCCAATGGACAGATGGCAGGGCTGTCTGTCCTGTAGCTGTTTATTGCCTTTATTTTTATTCACCAGATATTAATGTGTTACGCTGAACCACTTCTGTAGATACGAACGGGGATATGAAGTGTTGGCTTTGCTATGTGCACATTGTATAGATGAATGGGTAGATGGAAGGTGGTGCTGGTTGGACAGAATAAAGGTCAGGTGAAACAATTATCTGCTATCTAAATCTGGAATCAGGAGAGAAGAAAAAGTGTTTAGTTCTGGAGTGTACGTCTACCAATAGAAAATGCAATAAAAGCTTACGGTGTTGTTTTTTTAGGAAGACTGTAACTACAAATTTGTGATATTATACAGGATTTGTTCTTAATGTAGTCATTGAATATTAATTTGCCACATGTGATTCATGTTTAGTTGTTTTCTTGCATACATTTATTTTTTTCAACTGTACTGTGGAATTGTGCCCAGAGATTTTTCTCTGCTATGGAAATCCCCAATTTTGTGGAAATGGTGATAATTTTATCTTTATAAAAAAGACTCCATTTTAAGCTGACAGATTTTGAAAATGAAACTGAAATGGCCAGTTTTTAAGATTGTTGCCTGTAATATATATTTAAACAGACGCAAATGATGCAGGAAAGGTTACGAAAGACATCTTGATTTTGTTTGGCCTTTGCATTGCCTTGTTAATCAAAAAGGAAACCATACGTATGGAGCTAGGTAACCAAAGCAAGTTTGTGAAACTTTGAGCAGTGATGGAAAATTGCTGTGCTGAGATGGAGAACAAAGGGAGGGTATACTTACAACCCACCAGTTTGTAATGAGGTTTCTTAAAGGGCTGTTCCTACAGGTAACATTAAATGTGAACTAGACACTTCAGAGTCATTAAAGGGTTTCTAATTACATTAATGTAATAGTGATTTACCACAGGCTGCCTTTGTTCCTTATTACTGTATAAAAGGTTCAATTATGCTTCTATTAATTTTGTTTACCAGAAACATTAACTTTATCTTTCTCCTTTGTAATTGAATAGAGACTGCATAGTCTGCAGTGATAATTCATACACGGTTGTTATGGACCAGGGAAAAGTGCCATAGAAGACCGATAACTGTTTTTAATCAGGGCTAATAATTAGCCTATCATTGGAGCAATATTCAATTATTGCAGTTCATTTTTAATTACGTACACATTGGTAGTTTGAGACAGGTATAAGCGCTTTTTTCAACCCAAAAAGTAAATGCTTTTAATAAAACTAGCAAAAACACCAGCTTCCTTTAGTTTTGGGACAATGAGCTGGAAGAGAAAGGAATTATACATAGCTAGCAGTAATAAACAGGCAGTACTTTTTTAATAAGTGAACTCCAATATTATTGCACTTCTTTCAAAGATGTTAACTATTGCTTATTGTACTGTGTATAGTTCTAATAATTTTAATTGAAACCCTTTAACAACTCTTTGTATATTTTAATTCTTTTTAGTTGATTTTCAGTAATATTTACATAGAAAATGATTTTTTTGATAAATTAGCAGAAATGTGCTGTATTTTGATAAAATTCACTTATTTTCTGTGTGCTGTTAATCTCAAAGAATGAGAAACATAGCTATATAATGGCAGGCTTCAGTGTTTAGTTGTTGTTTAGTTTCTATTTTTTTATTGAAAATGCAAAATGTTCACATCACATGTTCATTACTTTTAATCATGTTATTTTTATCACACACTGCCTTTTAATGGGGATACATACAGACAAGTCCTAAATGACCTTGGTCTTCTACAAAACCTGTATCTTTGAGAAGGGAAAAGTCCAAAAAGCAGAACTGATTCTTTACTGATCTTGGACTGACTTTGTATACATTTTGCAGTACATTTAAATATATCACTGAGAAATTATACTGTATTGTATTTTGCTTTAATGGTAACAGAAGTTTTAAATGTTGTTGTGTCACTTAATTTTCAGATTTATGTATCACAGAAAAATTCTACCAAAAACTGTTCGGCTGGTAGAACTATATAAGTAGAGATTTATAGCAAGAAGTTTAGTACTTCTTGTGGAAATACTTGGCCAAAGCTTGTCTTCCGTCAGTTAGCAAATTAATCGTCTAATAAAACATGGATAATGCTGATTTTACTCACTAAATGTTTGAGTTTTCAGTGAATTGAAATGTGTTTGTTTTGTCAGTGTCAGTGTGTGAAGGTAAACATGTCAGATTAAATGATTTTGTGGGGAGTGGGAGAAGGATGTCTCCTGAACTAGTCCAGCCAGGATTCAACAGGAGGAGAGACAATATCGGCACTTTTCATTTTGAATGCATTGTAAACTACATTTTGAATAGAATAAAATCCATCAGCAGCCTAAGTTACTCAGCATGGCAATGAATTGATGCAAACTGTGTTAATTCTTTCTATTCTTAATAGTTCATTAAAGAATCAGTTCAACTGATGTAATGAAAAGATGAAGTCTCCCACGTATTTATTATGTAAATATTTTTTTTTAATTTCTTTTTTGGACAAGTTAAAAAAAAGTGTACATACTTGAAAGCATTCTATCAACACAAACACAGCAATAAGCAACACACAGAATCAAACATGCATTATTATTTTGGTCTTGTTTAGAAATACTCCCTTGTCAACAGCTATGTAATGTTTCTATTGATCAGCATTTATTCAACATTCCAAATTTTTGTATATAGTAAGACTGTTTCTGAGGTAACACATGGAGAATAGATAATAAACTAATGCTCTTTAAAGCTGTGTGAAATTGAATTATTTAAGTACTAGGAAACTCTCCATAACAGTATTTTATTCATCTACAGTTTTTGTAGACCTCAGTAGTCCATCAATATCCATTAGTAAAGTCATATTTGTGTTCCTGGCTCTGTGCATCTCAGTGTCCACGGGTCTGTTCTAGGTGATTTCATTGCAAGACTGGGTTCTTCACAACAAAGAAGTATTTTTGTGAATAACCCCATGTGGTGGGTTGTCCTTGGCTGGATGCCAGGTGCTCACCAAGCTGCTCTATCACTACTCCTTCCCCAGGTGCACAGGAGAGAAAATAAGATGGAAAACAATTTGTAGGTTGAGATAAGGCACTCTACTAAAGCGAAAGTTTCTGCACACACAAGCAAAGAGAAAATAAATAATTTTATTTTCTACTTCTTATCAGCAGGTGAGGTCCAGCCACTTCTGGGAAGCAGGGCATCAGCACGGGTAGCAGTTTCTTTGGAAGGCAAACATCGTAAGAAACAAATGCCTCACCTTCAATCCTCTTCTTAGCTTTTCTATCTGGGCTGACATCATATGGTATGTAACACCCCTTTGGTCTGTTTGGATCAGCTGGCCTATTTGTGTCCCCTCCCAAGATCTTGCTCACCCCCAGCCTACTGATGGGGGGGCAGAATGTTGGGGAGACGGCGCTGGTGCTGTGCCAGTGCTGTCCAGCAGTAGCCACACAGTGGTGTGTTATCAACACCCCTGTAGCCACCAGTGCAAAGCACAGCACTGTGAGGGCTCCTGTGGGGAAATGAGCTCCACCTCAGCCAGACCCACTGCATCCCAGTCTTGCAATGAAATCAGATAGGGCAGTGAGTGGCTTCTGTAACAAAGAGAGGACTTTAGTTGCAAGTTAAGTAGATAGAGAGGGATGCCTAGGTCAATGAGTAGGATTAAAATTAAGAGTATGCTGAAAGCATTCTGAAGAGGTGTACAAGGGTAAAAAGAAATAGGTGGTAAGGAAATTAAAGAGATAGGCACACAATTTCACAGGAGAGCTAAATTCAGCTTTACATCCAGTTTTCTTGGAAATCACACAACAATGCAGTAACACAAATAGTTTAGTCTTTTTTTCCTTGTATATGTGGATTTGATATACCACTATTGCTATGTTCTACTTCTTCTACACAGAAAACTGATTCCCACTGTAAGAGGTTACAGCCCTGATGACCCTGGAGTATTGGGCCCCTTGTTATTTAGGTTTTCTGTATCTGCTCCCTACTTGGACATTATTTCATAACTCAACAGTTTGCTTTTTCATCAAGCATCTGAGAATACTGGCTGTAACTTCTGTTTTTCTGCCTGAAGGCACTTACTCAGAGAGAAAGTGTACTTTTTGGTACGGTATCCTTGCTGCCATGGATTAAATTCAATTTTGGAATGTGTACAGAAGATTCCATTGCAGCATCTAGGAGACTGCCTTGAAACAGGAGCTCTGTTACACTGTTAAAACTGCACTACAAGTAGGAGCCTTACATGCAGTGCTGGAAGCCACCAATTTCCAGCTGTTGCCTTCTACTGGTATTCCCCATGTGGTTCTGCTAGTGACAGACTGCCCAGGTCTGCATTGTGGGGCCCAAGGCTCTTGAAGCAGTAGGGTCTGAGGAGGTCCTATCTCTCCCCAAGCTGCAAAGGTTGCTGACTTCCAAAATTCTTCTCCTTAGCAGCACAGCTCTCCAACAGCAGCACAGATCCTGCACGAAAGGTCATGGGGGGGTCTACATACTCCCTCTGATCCAACAAGCCTCCTCCTAGCACCAGCTAAAGGGTGGGAGCATCACCCATTCCAAGCAGGGGCAGCTGCAACAAAGGCTCCAGGCACCCTGCGTCAAGAGCTGCTGACCACACTCGCTACAAGCCAGAGCTTCCCCAGGCCCACAGCCCTGTGGCCCCCCTTGGCTTGTACCTGACACCTCCTTGCAGTTCAGACCCTCTTCTCTGTGGCATTCCCTGATTTCCAGCTCTTTGCCTTCTTATGTTTGCTTTTCCTGAATACTGTCTATGAGAATGTGACTTGTATTTCAATTCTATTTGAAGTATTTGAACTATTGCTTTGTGTTGGGGATAAGCATTAAGTATGGTAAAAGTAGCACCTGCTTGGCCTAAAGGAAAACATGAAATGAGCACTAAATTCAGTATTTTAAACTACATCAGAAATACTATGCGCAGAATTTTGTGCCTATCAAAGGTAATTTGCAAGTATGGATAAACATTACTGAGCTGTGAAAGATTCAGTTAACATATAGATTGTAAAGCCAGGACACTTTCAGCCCCTCATATTTATATCAATACTGATTAAGAGCTTTAGAGGTGCACTAAGAACACGCAAGAGAGCACGTGACTAGGCTGGTAAGTTTCCTGAGATGGCCAAGAAGAGTTCCTCATGAAAAGTCACATTGCTGAAGTAACAAAGCTTTTCTGCATGGCCCAAATATTAGAGCACCAGGAATTCAACTTCTTATCACAGTAGTCTGCAACATCTGTTTTAGCAGTTGCATAACACAAAGGCAGTATAGCTCTGCACTGCATCCATTTCATGAGGCATGGCTGGATGCTGCAAATGGCTGAAATGTTTATGCTTCAGTATTGTTCAAAGTAATGAAAAAAACTGTGGCAGAATATTCACTCTTGTTTGCCAGATGTGAAAATACTGATTGGGACAAACCTTTCATGGACTGTCTTCTAATAGACAAACTGGTAGCAGATGAACCAGGTGCTCTACAGAGAAATTCTCATTCATCTGCTGATGTTGATGATTTATGAAGGAAACTTTGGAGAAAGAGTGAACAACAAAAAACTAACAAAAAGGGGTAAGAGGTTTCTACTGAATTATAAGTATGCACTTAAAATACAGGATTTGAAAATATTGTGCCACAGCTCTTAACATCAATGTTTTGGCATATTTGATTGATTTTCATCTGCAAGAATTTCCACTTACAACAGAATAATCAACAACTTGTTTTGAATATGGAGAAGGTGGTTTTGCTGGGAATGTTTCCACCAAAAACTACTTCAGCTGAAAGCTGTGGCTTCACTACAGAGAAACTGAGGTTTACTAGTAAATAGTTGGCTGACATAATACTAAGTCGTGGAAAAAATGAAAGAATAATGTAAAATTGTCTCATTTGCTAACTGTCATGAGCAATGACTGATGAGGCTGGAGTTGATGCATGCAAGGGTTAGAAACCATGCTGGAAGCCTCCAAACAGATAAAACACTTGAACAATTTTTTTTTCTGCTGCATTTTAATTTTATGAAAATACACTGCGTGATTTTCTGATCCTGCAGTAAGCGATGTGTGGTGTTTTTTAATTGCAAATGTAGATAATCTATTACAGTTTTAATCATTATGTGCTTATATTTTAAGACATCTAAAGACATCAAAAATTTTTTTTAGCGTTACTATTTACCAAACTCACTTCATGTTGTAATAATGCCTATTTTATGCCACTTTCAAATAAAAGTTGGAAGTAAAACATTAATGTTTATCTGCACCAAGTTATACTGCAGTTTTCAAACTTCATCATTATAAAGGTTTTATTATATTCTTCTGCCTTGAAGAAAAGATCTTGCCCTGCTCCTACAAAATCTGGCTGGAAAGGAGAAGAAATGCACCCCAGTGAATTCCAGAATTTTCTATTCAACACCTTTGAATTACCTTGTTCAGACAGGTTTTGTTGAGATTTAAAAACAGCTTCCCCTTATGTAAAATTACACGCTGTGATTCCCAGCAGGGTAACCTCAGAGCAAAGAAAAAAGGTACTTTTTTCGCTCCAGTGGGCACTTACCCAAACAGTTCCAATTGCATGTCCTGCCACAAAAACAGCAAGTAGCAGATTTCCAAGCAGACACTGAATTTAATTAAAAAAAAAAAAAATTAAAAGCCGAGTTTTTACATTTCCTTTCCCAACACATACATTGTCACACATATGGGTATTAAAAGTTTATCATAAAACTGTTAGTTTATCTACTGATATGTAGACTTTTATATAGCTTTAAAAAAAGGGTTTTCTAAAATCCCCTTTTGAAGAAAAATGCTTCTGTAATCCAAGAAGCGTTGTCTGCAGAACAGATACTGGATTTCATAAGTGACTGAAGAAATGCTGCCCTGAAATGTAACTGGATGAAGAATCTGTTCTCACATGAAGATTCTCAAATCTTAAACCACTTTTGTGCATTTTCCCGGTCTCTCAATGGTGGAGATACTCCTCCTTTGTTAATATGTACTTGGAGATTCAGAGTTAACAACACTATCTCTGTCAGCTAACTCCCTCATCTTATTTTGAAGTAAGTTTAAAAATAATTGTAAGGCAAGAAAAAGTACTCCATCTTTGATACAAGCAATTTTATGGGGAGAAGAATGTCACTGTAAAACATTAGAGTTGCTAATATGACTCTTCTAATGGATAGTGCTATGCTAAATCCTAAATTTTTTCATGTGTTTTGCTATAAAACAGATAAAAAGCAGATGCAGAAATCTCACAGCTGTTTCAGTTTACCAATGCTAACTTTTACAGCTGACTGCCATCCAGAGGCAGGAGGTTTAAACTGGTTTCAGCTGCTTATATTGACCATGTAGCATTCATCTATTAATCTCATTATAGGCAGGATTTTAAGATTTCCAGCTTAACTTTCATCTGGGGAAAACAATTACTACTCTAGAAATTTTATCTGGGAAAAATATTTTTATAATTTTTCTGGGTAGGTATATAAAATTGGTCTTATAATTTCTTTTCAAATAATTTTATATAATTTTGGGGATTACAGATATGGTGGATTGGGGATTACTACACAGATCTAAGAGTTTATTTTCTGTAAGATGTTTTTCTGTTCTACATGAGTCTTCTTTAAAAAACTCCATAAATTATACTAAGGCATACACAAAAACAAGAGCTAATAAACCTGAAAGGTGTAACAATGGGAAGGGGATGAAAGCCAGTTCTTGTACTTGGGAAGCACTGTGTATCTGCTGGAGTTTAAAATAAAGTCTGTTGTCTGTGAAATGTTATGAAGTTAACATTTTCTGGTTAGTCTGTATTTGAAAGTTAGTTTAAGTTAATCTGACGTATGAACATATGTCTGTGAAACTGGAGCCCGTGTCTGAGCAAAAACATAAAATAGGAGTATTATCAGCAGTCAGTTTGTACTGGCAGTCTACTATGAGTAGTAGGAGACTGGCATTTGAAGATTATGCCTCTTGATTAATTCACAAGAGAAAGAACATTCATGTTGTAGAAGAGAAATTGGTTTCCTGTGCTCTGCATCACTAATCTACACAAAACATTGACATTTTGGTTATACAATAAGGAAACTGGTGTAAAGTTACTATGTGTGAAAACAACTTAGGCAGCACAGGCTATACAAATATATTGGCTTTTAGTGGCATTTGAGTACTGCTTTCGAAAGGGCAGTCAGAGAAAAATACTTTAAGGGATTTGTTATGGGACAAAGTAACAAAAGTCTTGAGAAAGTCAAGATAAACAGTATTAGCTGCTCTCCCCTCATTCATGAGCCAGTCATTTCATGGCAGCAGAAGGCTACCAGGTCAGGCACAGTCTTCTCTTTATAAATCCATACTCGCAACTCCCAGTCGTCTTCTTGTCCTTAGCATGTTTTAAAATGGCTGTCAGAGGAATTTGCTCCATCACTTTCCCAGGGATTGAGGTGAGGCTGATTTGCCTCTAATTTTACCAATGCTCCTTCTTCCCATCTGGAATCTAGGGCTGACACCTCCCTCCCCAAACATTATGACTTTGAAAGATCATTAGAGGTGGTCTCACAGGACACTGGCTAGATTCCTGAACATTCAAAGGAACATCCCAACATCCCATCCTGTAATCTTGTGTGTGAACAATTCCTTTCACCTGGTTCTCCTCAGCCATGGGTACATCTTTGCTCGAGCTTTCTCGTTAGTCTCAAGGGCTTTAGATTTCCAGAGGCAAGTTTTACCAGTGCCACAGGAGTGGTTGAACCGGAAATTAAATTTTACTTCTCATCAATTGCTTAAAACTTAGAACTATTTGATTTTTATCAAATAATTTTTAGCTCTGTGGCTAACATTCTTTTTGAAGTCTTTAAGGTTCCATTTAAAGAACGCTAATGAAAGCTTTCTAATGCTTCTTTTACCTCACATGATTTCAGTTCCCTCCCCTTGCACGCTCAGCAAGTCCACCTCTATCAGACCACCTACTGTCTACTTAAAAGGTGACTTCTTGTAATGAAAAAGACTTTTCTCCGAATCCTCTAAAACAGCATTTACTGTAACTTCCTTCGGAATTGCCAATATTCTTCTACTGGTACTTGCAATTAACATTTCCCAGTAAATGCTTTTTAATCCTCATGGGAAGATCACAAATTGGTTAATAGTCACTCTTAACAACTTCACTGCTTTACATGCAGGTAACCTGGAATTTCAGTTTACCTCTAAAAAGCCTGCAGAATGCCTTTGCTAGTTAACCTGACAAGCAAGGTGAAAGAATTTATTTACTGAAGCTTTACTTACATGCACAAATACAGTCACTAACAAGTAAAAACAGGTGAGCAAAATTGAAACTTGTACACATATTAATTTACTTAGATCACAGACAAAGTTTTCTTTAGACCTACAGCAGTGTGTAAGACGCAGGTCTGTTAGCCATTGATTAGAGAGAGGATGTTAGGGCACTGCTTGTATGATTCCCTTTCTGCATGTCTACCCTTTTCTTTTAACTTTTTCTTTCAAAGTAGCTTGGGGGGGTGGTGGGGGGGGTGGTTTATTATATGAAAGGCAGTGCTCTTTAGCCCTTTAAATTTTGAATGGTTTGACTAAAATAGTAATTGTCTGCTTCCAGCCTTTTAGTGGCAGCATGTGTGACCCAAAGCTTTCAGCATTAGATTTTTGGGGGTCTGGGATTGGTTTAATTTTTTTGCCCTATTCTTCCTGAAATAGAAATTCATTTATTTTCCAAGCTAATTTTGTACTCTGGCAGGGACTGACAATTACAAAATTTAAACTGTTTTTGCTTGCTTTATTTTTGGAGAGCAAACCAGTAGTTCAGAATTTCACATGTTACAAGCTTTACCTGAAGAAGGGTATCCCAGTCAGTTCTGACATCACAAGGCTTTTCTTTGTGAATTTCAGAGTTCATTTTTAATTCGGACCCTCCACTGAGAGATGCAAGGAGAAAGGATAAAAATATTCAAAGCAGCAATAGCTTCTACATCTCTGCTAACCATCTTTGGATAAGATGTACTAGTGAAAACATAAGAAAACTTTAGGTAAGGTTCCTATTATAGAATAATAATATCAGTTTCATTTTCCACAATATACAACAAAATATCTGGAAGCTTCTCTCAAGATAATTAGAGGCTACCAGAATGGCTGAAAGGATTTAAGTCTTGTACTTTTGGAATATGGATTTCATTTAGAAAGAGAGAATGAGTGCACTGATAACAATTTTGAAATAAGTCCTATCTGAAACATATTCATGAACGTTATTAAATAAAATACATCTCTGACAATTGCTTGGAATTACACTTCTGTAATGTACTGAGCATTAATAAAGGAAGCACTACCCAGACTTATCTATGGAGATTCTGTAACAATTGACCTACTTGCTCAGGGAACTGTCACAAATTTGCACTGTTTTTCATCCCAGATAGCTTCAAAAATACTTAAATCTCTTCTCAGCTCATGCTCGGGGAATGGAAAGTCTTATGAACAGCCTGAAGCCTTAAACCTTTCAGTGCCAAGATGCACACCTGTTATCACTAGAGAAGACTGCAGTTTGATCCTTAATAGTGATCACCCACACACGAAGCGCTCAGCCTCATTTTCTCCAGCCAATATAATTTCTAAGGAGAACTTGAACTACAACTGCAGGCAACATCAATTTCATTGGGATAGATTTGCAGTCAATTTGTAACAGAACCATTTACAACCCGTTCTATTACAAGCCCTTCCTGCTTAGACATAGGCTGTGTTCAAAGGCTTATTCCCTAGGGTGATTAAACTTTTACTGAACTTGGCCACCAAACGCGCATTTAAACGGGAAATCGCATTTCTCTCCGCGGCCTCGCCCCTGAAGGGCCCGAGCCGCCCACAGGCTCGCCAGGG
>NW_008236438.1:909225-916996 GCF_000691975.1 Corvus brachyrhynchos | reverse complement strand
CTGAAAACCCGCTTTCTCTGGCCTACCTCTCTCCTCTCCTAGTCTCGGTGCGGGCGAGCTAGACCGGGGAGTCCCAGGCCCGCCTTCGCCTGACTGCCTTTATTCTATTTCATTTTTCCCCCTTCTGTTCGAAAGGCATAGTGCTTTGAAAAGGCGCCGTTCGAACAGAAGCCAAAGTAGCTGAGGTTATGCAGATGGGAGGAACCTGCCCTGCCTTGTGCGCTGAGTTGCCCCCAGTAAGACTTAAGCAGTAAATTAATCACGGACGTCACAACTGTCCCTAAATTATAACGGTTCGCGTGGTGTCAGCGGCGTGCGAGGGGTGCGATCGGCTGGGAGATGCTGGGGCTCTCAAAATAACAATGTTGCCTCTCACGAGAACATGCTGGTCAGCAGAAAAGGGGGTGTAAATGAAACACGTTCTCTCAAGCCAGCAGTTGTACTGGGAAGTGAATAACGAATGTGCCCTTTCAAACCTTGTATTTTCTTAGAAAAATTAAATCGGACTGTTGGAAAGGAGAGGGCGTTATTAGCATCGCAATGCATGAACTTTAATACAAAGATGTTCAGGCCAACAAAACTTCGATTTGCAAAAGAGAATAGCAAAAAGTTGGTATTCACCGGTTTTTATGTAGCTGCATTACATCAGAATATGTTTGAATACTAGCCATTCAGAAAAAAAAGTATTTCATATGTAAAGATACACTTAAAACAGCCTTACTGATAGCTATGTGGTGGATTTTTATACAGTTTTCTAGGGCTTTGTCCTGGACTTGTTCCGTAGTTGATTCTTTGTGCTTTGGGTTTTCTCTTGACTGAATACATTTTTTTGTTACAGCTGTTGTTTTTATCTTTCACTAGGCTATATAACAGGTTTTAAGGGAAATGGGGACTTTATTGACATTCATACACAGATAATGTTTGTGCTACTGTGTACAAATTTGCCAGAGTGTATATACACATAAAATACTAAAATCCAGTACCATAGTAGGGATTCACTTGGGAAGTCAAGGTCATAATGCTGATGAATTCAGTTTTCAGACATAGGGTGCAGGATTGTGATTGCTTGTTGTAACTCTTGGTTTTATTTACAGTTATTTATGCACAAATGTTAGAAGTATGGATTTCCTTGCCTCATACTTCTGGACACTTGAACTGACTTCTAAATTGTTACCTTGGGAGAAAATTAAGTATTTACTCTAATGCCCTTCCTTAGAAACAAAAAAAGAAATGCCTCCTGTTGACTTTCTGAAAATGTATTTAAATAACATTGTGATGAATTCAGAAAACAGTATTTCATTGGCAAGTGGATGGGAAGCAAAGGTGTCCCAAAGAAAACATATATCACTATCAGTTTGAAGTACAGTTAAAATCTGAAGCTGGTTTCCATGATGTGACAGGTCTTTTGCCTTGGGTATGTACTTCAGTATGCTAGCCACCGACACAACAGCTTGGTGGTGTTTTCCAGTTTAGCAAGACACCAGTGACACCTGAAGTTGTATTCTGGGTCCCAGACATGCTTTTGTGATACACTTATCGCCCGGTTGAAGTCTGCCTTTCAGAGTAGTCTTCAAAATTACATGTGTAGCGATGAGCCTTCAAATGTGGCCTTAAGAGGATTTTTGAACAGTTAAATGCTGAAAAACTTACTGAGCAACAATTGGGTTTTTGCAGAATGAGTTGTTTGAAAGCAGGAAGTCACAAACTGTCTCTATTAGGTTTGGAAAGACCTGCTGTGTAACAGTGCTTGCTTCTGAATAGTCTGGAGTGGTCTTGGAAGCTAGAACACTGTTTGAGAATAAACTTTTGGTTTAAACAAAAGTTGGGTGATGGGCTGATTGGTCACAACCCTCCTGTAGTCAAGGGCAAGACTGGATTGGCCACTGTGTTCTGCCACCAGGAAGCTCCGCTCTGGTTGCAACCCAGTAGGCGTCGAGAGGCAGAGACGCGTGCCATACCAGACCTTGGCGGTGAGGTTTGGAGCCTAACGGTGTTCTGGTTCATGAACCAGAGTATTTGGGCAAAGCCAAGTTTAGCATTGAGGGGTGCCATGCAAATCACTCTCACTTGTATACCTTACCCATTCTGACACAGGTGGATGGGCCACCTTCACTTAACTGAGAAAAGGGACATCTCATCTGAGACAAAGACGCGTCATCTGTATGGTCTAGTAAATAGACATTGTTATATCCTGCAGTGACAGCAATGTAGGTGAGGCCTTTGAGGCAAAACACACACAACCTTATTTAAACTGATCTGCGCAATTATTCTGTAACATTCTATTTTAAAAAGTTAATAGTTTCTGTCATGTTCTCCACACCTCACACACCCCACCCCCCTGCCCCGCCTAAAAGTTGTGCAGTTAGAGAAATGTTTTGTAGCCTTTCTTTGGTTTTTTTTTTTACCATAGATTTCTGAATACATCCTTCTTAGGAAATATTTCTGTTGATTTTTATTCTGTTAGGAGATGCATGTTACTGTCTTCCTACAAAGGGAAGCAAAAATGTCAGAAATGTCCAAATACTATTTAAATATTTATTTCTTCTTAATTTTTTTCCCCTAAAGAGACTAACTGGATTTTTAGTAACTTTGAATCAGAGATGTAGGAGTTGCTTTTGGACATCAATGCTGTGTAACCTAGGAAAAAGATCGTGTGTCTCCCTCAATTCAGCCTCAGTAAAGGTTAGCAAAATAAAAGCGACAAAAGGAATTAGAATAGGACTTTACTGTTTTAGAAAAGTCTTCTTAGGAAGCCTGATGGGAGGATTTTGGAGGCCCACTTCATAAAGGAGAGGACTTGATCACTGTTAAACCTTCTATAATTTTAGATCACTTAGATCTTAATAGTTTCCCTTGATGTAGGTGCAACTTTGATGTGTTTTTAGTAGAGATGCTCTCCTTATAGAGAACTTCTCCTTCCTAACCTTTCGAAAACACTTGGTACCAAGGCATGTTTGTAGAGCCTCATTTGCACCAGTGTTCAGACATTTGATATTTTTTAACATACTTTCCACATAGCTTTTGTGTTCCAAATTAGGAAATACAGAAGAGTAAATCTTACAAAAACACACTTGTCAGTGCAGGCTCTATAGATGTTAAAATTTTAAGTATTATTGTGGGGTCTGAAACTGCCTGGAGCATAATTATATTCTTGAGTTGGCAATGAAAACAAAAAAGGAAAAAAGCCCAGGAGACATTAGAAGTCTTCAACAGTGTGGACCACAGAACCTTCATTGGTGGCTTCAGCTATTTGGGTTATAACACTAATGGGTATATTTAAAAAAGAAACAAGCAAACTCCAAACCATGGCAACAAAAAATCCCAAGACACCCTCTCCTCCCTCCCCTTTGAATCCTCTCTCCCGACAAACCAAACCAAATAAAAAACTGCTTGTGGCCATAGAAGTCTTTGTGGTAAATGTACTGAAAAGTCAAGTACTGAAAAAGTCACAGCTGGCTGTCGCCTCTGATGCTGGAAACTAGTCTCAGCCAAGACCTTACAGCTGACTCAGAAGCTATTCCATGCAGTTATTTCCTTCCTGAATGTGGAAACGTGAAACTGTGAAAACATTAGCCGCTGCAAATAAATAAAGTGGGCAGAAGAAATGTAGTCATCTTGTAATATTTTTCCAAATTTTATGAAGTTGACTTTCATGTTTATGTGTCTCCCACTCCTGTTTAGTTTTTCCTCAGCAGTGTTGTCTGTTCTTCCAGAGTTTTCCATCATAGGTCTTTCTGAATGCCATTCTGAATTTGGCTGTCTCTAGATAAACATTGGTTCTACTATTCTGGTAGCCAAAAACATACTAGTCTGCCTGCCTCAGGCTTACATTCTTGGTTTATTTTTGTAATTAATATGATGGGATAATGTGTCTTAAACTTTTGATTTGTATTTAAATACTGAAGTATAATACAATTCCACAGAATAACTGGGGAAGTACCTGCTTGGAATTCGAAGGGACTGCAGGATGAGTTGTGTTAAACTTGAACTGCTGCTGGTGCTTCCAGAAATTTGACAAGTGTTTCCATTTTGGTTGAGACCGGATCAGGGTGAAACAGTCCGTGTGGCATTTTTTCCATGGTTTCAAATGAAAATTGCTGATATTGCAGCAATACCTATTAATAACTATTGTATTCTCTGTTTGAAGATTTTACCTGTACTTCCTTTGTGTGGAGAAATAAGCTGCTCGTATAAAGATTACAAACTTTGACTAGGGAATCAATTTTTAAAGCAAACTTATGTAGTTTTGATCAAGATTGCAATGTTTACATGTTCTCTGTTGGCATACTGCGTAATGGAAAAGTGAGTTGCAAATTTCTTCCCTTTTGTAGCCAAATGGTGAGTTGCTGCTACTTGCTCCAGTGTTACTCAATGCTACACTATGCCAAACTTAGGCAAATGATAAAAAACGTTTTTGTTACATTACTCAGCTAAGACCCAGTATTTGAAAGCTCTCTCAAGAACTGCTTTTATCTTAGTAAGAATTAATAAAACTGCTTTTGTGAAAGCCAGAGAAAGAATATTGATTATTACAGGCTACAGTCTGAAGGACCCAGGGTTTGTTGTTTGACTTTCCTAAACAAAGATTGTTTTCAGAAAAAAAAAAAAAAAAATTCCTTGGCAATTGTAATTGTCAGGTAAATATGCTCCTTAAAATAGTGATTTGAAATGTACTATTGAATGTTGTGTAGCCAGGTAATACAAGAAAATTCATCTTGTTAGTGATTTTGGCTTATGTAAATTTTCATTAAAAAGCGGGCAGTGCTACTCCATGCTTTTTTCACTGATATAGCAAGTTGGCAAGTTAGTAGATTTCCATACTGTAGGCTTCCTTTTCTAGGAAGTCTAAAACCTTTTCTTCCATAAGGAATAATAGTTAAAAATGCATGCATGCAATTATGACTAATTGTTATTTTTTCCTTTTATCTTGCAGCAACGCACCTCTTGCTTTTTCCTCCAAAGTATGTTATATTAAGTTTCGTGAAGCATCAAGTGTTGGTGTGGCCCAGCATCTAACTAACACGGTTTTTATTGACAGAGCTTTGATAGTTGTGCCCTGCGCAGAAGGTTGGTATTTTAGACATTCTTCTATAATGTTGGTCTTTGTTGTGTCTGTTAATTGTTTTAAGCTTTCTGTGTAAGAAGGTGATGCTCTGTTGTTACTTTATTTTATTGCATTTGGAAAAAAAAAGACCTTGAAGCAAAATTGAAAATTGAATGAAGAAAAACCCAGTTATACATTTTAATTGAACTTCAGCATTAGCAAAAAGGTAGTTGGTTCAAGTTATAAGTCAGGTTTCCGTAGTTATTACATATTTTGAAAGAAAAGAAAGGAAAATAATTCCTTTCACTATGGTTTGTGTTGGCAAGCGTATTCTTACACAGAGTTCTCACTGAAGTCAATGGAGCTCTGAAAAGATCAGGCAATTTCCTGACAGAATAACACTGCAGTTTGAATTTTAATGTATCACCTTTGCTGTAGTGAAGTTTTTGTTGATTTGTGCTTTTTTTAAAGATACTGATTATTTCTGCATTTTTTTAGAGTGAATCCAGATTTTGTCTTATAGATGCGATATATTCATTTGGCCATTTTAGAGTCATCTAATGTAAGATACTTAGCATTCAAAATACTGTTTGAATATAAATGCCTACCTGCTAGTTTAATTTTTAATAAACAATTTTTCCTTCTTGTTACTGTTTAAAATGTTACTTTGTGTGCCATAAAACACTTCCCTTATGTATAGTGGTACTCTTTCTTTGTTTTGGCTATCTGTTTAAACATGCAGTAATCTGTCTAGAATGGTTTCATCATAACATGTTCTTGAAACTCTTAATGAAATAAAATACTTGATGAATACTAAATTGACAGATGTTCCTTTAATTAGCTCTGAGGCCATGCTTTTACAGATGTGCTCAGTACAAGACAGTTTGTGTTGTTAGTATAGCATCGTAGATTTGAATGCAGTTACATGAAGCAGGGTCCTGTGATAAGCATATCGATGGAGTTAAGCAGAGCCCCATTGACTTCATTGGGATCATTGTGGAATTTAGCATGTGACTGGTTCTGGACCTTTTGCCTCTTTAGAGTGGAATCATTCCAGCTGATGAAGTGAACCTGACTTAACTTTCAACTTGGTTGCTGTTTTGCCATGACCAGCAATACATAGAGTGATTGAACCGTAAAATGCAGCAGATCAACAAATACTCTTAGTAAAATCTCTAACTGCAAGAGTCAGGTTTTGGTTCAAAAAAATACATCGACTTCCTGCAGTTTGTTAACAATGGTCCCAGAGTACCATTTTTTGGCGTGCTTGCTGCATCGTGATCTAGATAGTGTGAGAGGAGTGCTGCTGTAGTATTCACCTGGGATGTTCTTAACGAACTGACAAATCTCCAAAATTTCACACACTATTGAAGTACTTTTACTAAAAGCCATATTGACCTACTGTGTACTGCCTATTGTAGCCTTCTTAGGCAGGGCATACAGCACATACATTTGTCTTTGTAAAGCCTAGGTTTTTAGTTGCTTTTGTGTCTTGTTATAGGGGCTCTTTGGTTTCATATTTTTAACTTGTTCTTCAACCACAAAGAGAATATTGCTGTATACGCTTGAAACTGTGTAGAGGCTGAGGAGACCAGAGTCTCCAATTGAAGAATTGCCCCTAACTAAATTGACGAAAGATTATTCAGAATCTTAGTTTTATATTTCATCCATAAGATCTTAACACTGGTTCAGTACTGCCAAAGAGGGAAGATGTCTGCCTAATGAGTGCACAACACTTCTGGTGTTTTTCTTGTGATGAGATCATTGCCTGACATGATATGGCAACAGGCAGGTAAAGCTACATTTTCCTGTGTCTTTTGTGGTAGACTATGAATGAAAGAATAAATTAAAATTCTGATAAATGAAATCAAAATAAATCAGATCTTGTTCCAATTCCATTCATAACTGGCTGATCAGGCATTTCTGAGAAAACATTGTCGCTGTGCAGAATTATTCTGGACTCCACAGAAGTGTATGCATAATTGAGTGAACAAGTGATTGGGTTTTGAGATCACTTTTTTTAGTGTCAGAATGCTGTTCCCTGTAACTTTATATCAGAATCAGTCATTTATAGAAGGATGTGCATTTTTACAAATTTAACTTCCTGATGAATTTATTGTGTGGAGTAAGTATGGCTTTGGAGACCATGGCACAACGGTTTTTCACTATGTGAAATCATATGATACATTGTTAATGGAGTCAGTGGAGTGGATCATGGGTTTTAAAAGTAGCGATGGCTTTATCCTACCAGGAGGTAAAGTTATACCACTGGCCAGCATTGCCAGTAATGCGTGAAGCTGAACATAGAGGAGAGGTAAAATGGAAATCCAAAAACCCGGTTTTAAAAAACAGAATAAAATCTGAAATTTGGAGTGTATTTAAACAGTGGTAAATCAAGGAGGAAATCACTACAGAATGAAATCAATGTAAATTATGTGACATTTAATGAACAATTTAACAAAAATGTAATTGTAAATTAAGATTATTAAGCTGTGAAAAGATGACTTTTTGTGTGTGTGTAATGGTAGGTTTTTCTTTAAATATACTTTGAAAATGCAAAGGTTGAAAGCTAAACAAAGATGCCACCCTAATCTTTCTAAATTTTATGTCCACATTATCTGGTAGATGGATTTTGACTATTAATTTGGTTTTGTATGTTTTCTCTGTGTGATATTTGTGCATTATTAGATGACTAGACTGGCCAAGGCAGACCTGTTACACTTGCCT
>NW_008236438.1:894484-909094 GCF_000691975.1 Corvus brachyrhynchos | reverse complement strand
TCTTTCCCTTGTACTTGTGAACTGGTACTTTTGTTCTGTAAAATGATGTTTGTAAAGGGTTCACAGTGTTTGATTTTGAAGTTGACTTGAAGCTGCTTATGAATGGTGGATGGTATACAGAGAATTTAGAATATGATTAGTTTTTAATGCTCTGAATTAAGGATAAATTTGATGTGGAATATGTTTAAGCATCTAAATTTAACAGATAAGTACATTATGTCAGAAGACAGGAATAGTGAAAAATTCATCAATTTAGAGATGTATTCTTCCATATATTGTGCTTTATGAGTTTATCTTGGAAAAGGACAGTTAAAACTCTAGCATCTGGAGAAAGCAACTTTAGAAAGTAAAGTCATAATATTTCTCTGCTACTTTTCCTCAGCAGAGTGTTTCATTTTATGTTGCACCAGCTATTTAAAAGAAGGCTTACTATTTATGTCTAATATGATGAGTTAAAAATTATTTTTTCTGAAATTGAACTTTTGTGAGTATTGAATGTCATGAAATATTTGTTTACTTCTGATGAAACCTTGCTCCAGTGAGGTCAGTGGCAGTAAGATTTCATCAGGGTTTTTTTTGTAGTTTTCAGAAAAAACTATTTACCACTCATAAGTACAAATGCAGCCTGAAGTTTTGGTTGGAGTGTGTTATGTGAGACACATTGTCTTTTAACACTGTTACTTGTGGGAAGATTGAATCAGTTTTCTGTGTGTGTGTGTGTGTGTGTATTGCACTTTGACATGCTCCAGTGGTGATGATTTCAGGAAGAGGTTTAGAAAAAACACCAAAGTCAGGAAAAAAAAGTGTTTTTCCAGTCATCTCACAGTCTCAGAAGCCTTGGTAGTTCATGCTGAAGTGATTGAGATGGTTCTCATCCCTAAAGGATGTTCTTACTTCTTGTGAAACGGAAGCCCTGAAACAGAAATGGTGAACAAAGTGGTGTGTCTAGTCCTCAGGCATTGCTCTTCCCAGCCAGCTGCACTGGGAGCTCTTGGTTTCACTCTTTCACCAGGCTCTGCACTGCAGCTGGGAAGAGCTTTGATTCATGATCTTTGTTGGATTTTGCTGTGGCAGTTGTAATTGCCAGTAGCTGTAATCTCTTTATTCACTTCTGCTAAATCCACTAAGATTCATGAGTTGGACCACATAAAAGTTATTTTATTTCTAAGTCTACATGTTTCACTGATGTAAAATAGCAGGAAAATAATGACTTCTTTTTAATGTTTAAAGTAGATTGTGAACTCTTTAGTATTTTTAAAACCAGCAAACTCATTCACTGCAGAAGCACTTTTGGATGTGGGGGTTAACCTTATAGGATCACTACAAAGAGTAGGAAATTAATTTCTTTTGAGCGCTTGAAGAATAAAAATACTGTGCTTAGTACTTGCTTAATGCAGATGATTCTGTTTAGCCTTCAGCAGAACTGATTCTAGTATGGACTAGGTTGTCTAGGGTTCTTTAGACTAACGGTACAAAAAAGTAGCAATCACAACTATGTCTTTAGGGAATGCTGAGAATATGTACATTTTGCAAAGGGATGAATCAATAAATAAATGATCATAGAACCTGTAAATTACTAAGCAGAAGAGCTGCTAAGAAATCTATCTAAGGATGTGATATAGATATGGCATATTTATTTTGACTGCTTCCCTCATTAGAAAATAAATCTCTTCACCTCATTCAGATTTTAAATATCATGTTCTAAAAATGAAGTATTATTCTTAAGCTAAATTGTCCTAATCTGTTGTGTCATAACCCGCATGTCTTGTTGTGTTTTGTGGGCTTGTATTCCCATTACAAATACAATCACAGAGATAAAACTGCAAAATTTAAAGTGTTTAATTCATGAGATTATTTGGACTCATATGTTGATTTGTTTTTCAAAACTGTTTAAAAAATATGGAGGTAGATATTCAAAGTACTGCAATTTTTTTTTTCTCCAAAAGAGTGTTCTAGAATTTTTTAAAACTTTGACCTGGTCTTAGAAGCTGGAAAAGTTGTTCTGAAGAGACAGTACCTTTGCATATACAGGCAAATTTTCAGGGTTCTGTCTGTAGAAATAGACCCTTTCTCATTGTTGAAAACAAAATAAATGAATCTTTGTGGTATGGAACTGACCAACTTGATTTTGATTTAAAATAGAACTTTACATTGTTGAAAGACCAAAGTATTCTGGAAATAATGCTGCAAACTTTACAATTTACATATGCATGCTGTTCATTCTGTGAGCTGCTATAATGGTGAACTTACCTGAAATGTTCAGTGGATTTCTTGAACAACATTTCAGCAAGTTAATAATTTCAGTTATTTCAGTGCTATGACCCGTATACTTAAAGTTTAGGCCTCTACTTAAATTGCTTTATGAACTTGAGTCATTGTCCATCTTAGTTATGTACCTAACTGAGCCCCTATTTAAAAGGACTAAATGCCTAAGCATTTTGTAAGTTTACCTTGTTAAGTGTGTATTGAATTGGCTGTATGTAAGTGCATACTTAAATTAGGCATATACTTATGTACATTACTGACCAAAGATCTCAATTAGCATGCACCACTTTTAGAGCCATTTCTGCCATTGGATTTAATTGTGCCATGTTTCCTGATTTATAGAAACCTGCATGAGTGTCTGGTTAACTGCAAGATGCTCACTGTTCAGGATAAGTTCTGGTTCATTAGTCATTTGAAAAAACTGAAATATTTCACTTTTCAGAAGAACTGGTACATAATTCTATGCCTAATTTGCATGTACATCTGCTGGAACTGTATATTCAAAAGCCTGTTTGTAGGCCTGCATATTAGGCAGGGTTCGCAAAATACCTGATGTTTTTGAGCAGTCAGGCAAATCAGGTACACCTCTCATTGCATGCCCAACTTCAAAACAAGATCTGTAAAGAGTGCTGAACATTGTGATGGTGGCTTAGATTCATGCATATTTGTTTAAAAAGCCCTGGAAGTCATTATTGCACAGTTAACTCCTCTAATTGCTAACAATTTTCCTATTTTTCTCCCTTAGATAGGAAAATCAAGTGGTTTCTTTCTTACATGTTAAGGAGAAAGGTGTCTCAAAATTTAACGTAAATAAAATAAATGTAAATAGGAAGCATGAAAAAAAAATGGATACTGTTATTTTATCTGTTCTGTTCCACCCATGATACATATAAATTAAGTTTCATTTAGATTTGTTTTGTCCTTTGGTCATATCCGGCTGTAACCCAGACTTAGCTGCAGATCTGTAGAGCAGGTTTGCAGCACTTGTTTCTTTTCATTTTTTAAAGTAGTATGTTTTCTGTGGTGTCAGTTGGAGCTCTCATCACTGAACCTGCATGGTATTTTGAAACTTACCTCAAATTTTCCTTTTGATAAGAATATATATTAATCTTTAAATTTTGAATTTAGGCATTTTGTAGTTGAAATGTGCAATTTGAATCAAGGCAGGAAACCACTGGCACAGCTTTTATCTATTACTTGACTGTTAAAACAACGATTAAATAAGAGCATTTACTTTATTTAGGTTCATGGGGTTATACCAAAGGGCTCAGTTGGTTAGCATATATACAGTTATGCCAGTAATTTTGAACAGATCATAGATACCTAGTGTAATCAGAACTTCTTGCAGCAGTTTTTTAGTTCAGTGTTTAATGTTTGTACCAGTTTTAATCCCTTTGCGTTTTGAATTTAAAATGTACATTTAATTGTAATCATAGTTGTTTAACTATTAATCTTTTGATTTTTGGAGATTTTTGGGGGGTTCATTTAGTAGTCTAATCATGACTAACATTGAGTGAAACCTACATTTAATTCAGATTAGTTATTACTTAAACTTCAGGCATGATAGGAGGCCTACGATCAGGTTGAAATAGCATGAAGTACATATTTTGGGGACATAGAGCTTGGTTAGCCTGATCAGTTATGATTTTCTTCAATCTCTGTAAATTTAGATTTAACTTAGCAGTTTCAGATAAACTGAGGTGACCTAGAATGTGAGACAGTACAAATCTAGTTTTTTTCTACTCTTCCTTCCTCCACCTTCAACTTCACTTGTAGTATGTATTGTGTGCAGTCACAGTAGTTCAGTAGTTTATTATTTTATGTTTTATTTATTTTACATTCTGAGTAGGTAGCACCAGAGGAATAAAGAAAAGCACAAATTTCAGTTAGCACATACTTTGTTTTTTTCTTTTTCTTTTTTTCCCCCCCTTTTTTTTGGTTTTCTTTCTTTTACTGATTTGGTTATTTGCCATTTCTGGGGATTAAACTTTAAAAAATGTTCTTCTTTTCTGTATCTGATGTTCTGTGTGCTATTAGTGATGCAGCCAACACGAACGGTTGTCATGTGTAAAACAACTTTCGATCACCGCGAAAACACCGCCCTGGGAAAGCGTCCATGCTTGATATCGTTTGGTTCATGAACGTTAAGTTTCCAGTACAGGTGACCCATAGCTCAAAGTGTTAAATAATTATATACATTATTCAGTTTTTAAAATAATAATCCATTAATGAGATTGCTAGTCTTTGAAGTTTTGCTCACTTTTGTTTTTCCTAATAGAGCAGGGTAAAAGGAAAAACTTAAGATATTTGTTTCTTTGTAAGGATCTGGTAGATAGATTCATTGTTATTTATTACATTTTTTAATGCAAGGGTAATTGTAAAATCATAGAAAGAGTAACATCTGTCTAGTGTTCCAACTCTGTGTAATGCTTTAATTTGCTTCTTCAGGTAAAATCCCAGATGAAGCCAAAGCCCTCTCTCTATTGGCGCCTGCTCCTACTATGACAAGTCTGATGCCTGGTGCAGGGTTGCTTCCCATACCTACACCAACCCCTCTGACTACAGTAAGTAAAATTCAGTGTCTATATAATTTCTGGTTTCCTCTGTTCTTGGTAGCCTTTTCTGTGTTCAGGGAACAAGGACTATTTGGTCCATGGATGTTGCAGTGAGGGTTTAGCTGTGGTGAGTCTTCTAAGGATTGATCAGAAGATGTCCATGTGCTGCCTTTCTAGGGTCTTTCAGAGTAGTGTTTTCCAAAACACTACTGGAATACTGGTGAATACTGGTTTTGGTTCTTGTTCATTTTAATGGCTGTCCTGCCCCGTAGGGCCATTAATTTGGTACAGTGGTAGTTATCCACTGACAAGAAATTCATTAAAACCTAAGTTACATTGACACGAGTTCTTCAGAATATTAAAAGCTGAAGTAGAGACTTCTACTTGATATCGCTACAGCAAGATTTTTGACTGTTAGACTCTGTCTAACAATGTTTTCACTACAAAAAGTAGAGGAGCTTGGTTCTGTTATTTTTGCTCCATTCCCTTTTGCCTCTGTAAGCCTTTCTTGACATCAGCGAGCTGCTGTGGTTTATTGAAGGAAAATTTAAGGTTAAAATAGAGTAGTTTTTGCCTTTGTTACATAAAAAATGGTACCGATGGCTTGTTAAGAATTCCCCACGCTTTTTAGAAAATTCATTTCTTGAAAAAGCAGTTGCTTTTTGGGTCAAGAAAATTCAAACCCGGAAGTCAGTGCACCAATATTGTAGTGCTTTTTTAGTGACTTTTTATAACGTTTTACAGGAGAGTTTTCACTTTCAGTTCCAAACATGAGAGCTGTATTTTTCTCATTCTCTAGGTATAAGGGGAGGAACTTGGATGGAATATTCTTTGCATTTCAACTGTAATTAATCTTGTCCGGGGTGATTCATTTTTCCAAAAGACACTTTATGTGTCCCTTAAGTGGCCCTGAGCACTAGAAATTCCCTTCTTCCCTTGCTGGGCAAAATCTCAGCTATTGAAAATCACTCATCTGGTTTAAAAAAAATGAGACTACTAGCAGTGTCTGAAAGAATCATACTCAATTTGAGTGACTCTTAAGCATTAGGGCCTGTATGTTTTGTAATTAATATATATCCCTGTCCAGATCTCTTTGATAAGATATTAAATAATAACTCACAGAATACCTTAACTATGAAACTTACTTCTGGGTAGATTTTTCTTCTGTAAAAAAACGTGAAGTGCTGTGACCTTAAAAGTATTGCTTATATTCATTACATCTGTTTTTGCAGAAACGCATCCAGGCAAACAAGTATTAAGAAGTGGAATATCTTTAACAGGTGCTTGGCTGCAAAGTGTATTCTGTGCTTGTGTTTTCCAGCTTGGTGTTTCACTTGGTACCTTAGGGGCTATACCGGCAGCAGCACTGGATCCTAACATTACAGCACTGGGAGAAATACCACAACCACCAATTATGGGAAATGTAGATCCATCCAAAATTGATGAAATCAGGAGAACAGTCTATGTTGGAAACTTGAATTCCCAGGTAGCTTTTCTTCGTTTTTGTGTTGTGGAAATACTAACAGAAGATGTGAAAATGTAATCTGTGAATTCTAATCTTACATGTTAAAGAGTTCCCATTAGTTAATGACAACATGAATTTAAACAAAACTCCCTAATTGTCAGAATACCAGAGAAACCAAAGGTGAATTAAAGAAACCTAACTGTGTGTGTTGATTAAGTGTACGGTTTGGTTATATTAGATGAGCAATCCTCAGAAGTCATGAGATTGTGGTAGCTGTCCTCCAGGGCACAGTGCAGTTGCATAGGTACAGTAAGATGGAATAATGTGTCCTACTGGAAGTTGCAAAATTAGCATAAATATATTTCAGTCAGCAGCTTGGATTTTCAAGAGGTGGTTGGATTAATTGAAAATTATTTGCTTTTGACTGATAGCAATTTAAGTATTACATTTTGGGTTTTTTGACTGCTGAAATAGCTACTGAGTGTAAAATTACTATTGATTGTGATAAAGTAAAACAAACTGGAAGCTAGTAGAAAGCCACATAAATGTAAGTCCTTTAATATTGTTTGGATTTTTTTGTTTTATTTGGTCAGAAGTCACAATTAGTAGCTTGGAAACAGGTGTATAAGGAAATTTCTTACCGGTTATTTCAGATTAGTTGTCTGAAAAGTGCAAAACCCTGTGTAAAAGTCCTTTTTTTTTTTTTTTTTAGTTTGTGTCGAAGAAAAATACTTGTCTTTAAGTCTTAAAATGTAACATTACCAAATTCATGTCACCTTTGTAATAATGTTGAGATATCATTCCAAAATCTGTAGCTCTAAGACTACTGAATATATTAGATAAGTGGTTTTCATTGTATATTTTACTTCAGCTGAACTCTTCAACTCTTTCTAGACTACAACAGCTGATCAGCTGCTTGAATTCTTTAAGCAAGTTGGAGAAGTCAAATTTGTGCGAATGGCAGGGGATGAGACCCAACCAACACGATTTGCTTTTGTGGAATTTGCAGACCAAAATTCTGTACCTCGAGCTCTTGCCTTTAATGGAGTTATGTTTGGAGACCGGCCACTGAAGTAAGAAACTAGTTATCCATATGACTGTTGAATGGGAGATTTCTTTGTGTCGTTGCATACACGTTTATGACTTACGTGTAGCAAAAGGCTGCGACTAACGTTTTTTCAATATGCAGGCCTATTGTTAAAAGACCAGAACATTTTTATCAACTCCAGTTTCACAGTTTGGCCTGAATTTCTCTCAATAGATTATGTATAGCATTGAGTACAATACATTTATATTAATCTTGAGGCAGTGTAAGCTGTAGTAGTAAAAAAATCTTTGAAGTCCATAGTACTAATTAAGTTTTCTATATGATGTGTATGTAGTTAGTAGGTGTTAATGTGGAGATTTGATCTGAAATAGAGAAGTAACTTCCTACACTTCTACTAAAAATATTGTAACACAGAAATACTGTGCTGCTTTTATTTAAAAGTGTTAAGATTTCAAAGTAATAAAAAGTACTTTGGATACTTGGAACAGATGGGTGTTACAAATCTGTAGTTTTGCTGAACTTTTTAAAGTTTTTAGTTGTACACCGAAATTGAGCTGTTTTCCTTTCTTGTTTTTCATCTGCCCTGTTTGAGTGTTTAAGAATGAAAGGCTTTATTTTTCTTTAATTTAGGATAAATCACTCCAATAATGCAATAGTGAAGCCTCCTGAAATGACACCACAAGCTGCTGCCAAGGAGCTAGAAGAAGTGATGAAGAGAGTAAGGGAAGCCCAGTCTTTTATATCTGCTGCTATTGAGCCAGGTAGGTATATTTTGTTCATTACTGAACAGACACATTCTGTATGTACCTTTTCTAAGAGCATTTCTACACATTTCTAAGAGTATTTTCAGATGCAGGAGAAGGGTATCCAAAGTTCACATATTCAATATGTGTTGGAGAAAAAACCAAAATAATCAAAATTCTGTTCATGAAACTAAACAATGGAATGAAGCTTTTTATTTAATCATGTCTTGTTTCCAGGTACATGTTCACTGAATGTTTTAAAAAATGCAAATTTAATACTAAATTGGTACTTAATGATGGTGCTTTTTAGGTTTAGAGTACTTGAAAACTTTTAAAAGAAAATGCTTTATATTTTTTGTTGTCCTTTAGGACCCATTAGTGCTATAGTCTCGACCAGAGTGAGCTAGCATGGTTCTGAAAGCAGTAATATTATGCTTTCCTTACTGCAGAAGATTAATTTTGTTTCTTTTTCATGGTGGCTCAAGACTGTATGCATCCTCAAAGCAAATGGGATCAGAGAATGAATCTGGGACAAATGTTAACATATCATAAAGGACTTCTTTTCATCCAGATTGTTTCCCTGTTCCCTGTTAGCACTGAGATGCCAAGTCAAGTAGGAAGGTGGTGTTGTGTTGAGAGGTTAGACAGACATTCTAGTGGTGATTTATGCTGGCTTAAATGGATTGCAAAACCACAGCATAAAAAAATTCTCAACTTAGCAGACTCCTACTTCTTTTCATCAGCAACTTTTTGCTGTTCTTCTTACTAACAAACCCAGAGACTGTCTTATGTTGGTTAGATAGTGTGGAGTCTTGAGGGTTTTTTGGGGGGGATTATTTTTTGTTGTATTTTTTGGTTGGAAGTAAAATAACTCAAGAACTTTATCACTGTTAAGCAACAAAATAACAATTAGACTCTGAACCATGATGAGCTCACTGTTAAGGTTTCTGTTGGCTTTTGGCCTTTGGTCAGACTTTTCACCCTGTTCTGTTCATCCTTTCCTCCTACAAAACAATGAGGAATAGAACTTCAGTATTTGTGCAGTGTTTGAAATATCTAAAAATACAGACAGTAATAATGATCTATATTATGTGCTTGTTTTCAAAATTATGCCCTCTAAATTTACTCAGTTCTTCTCAAGTTATTAAAAAAAAAAAAAGAAAGTAATTATATTAAATAATAGACCAAAAGGAGGACATGTTATGATCTTGTACATTGTGGCAGCAACATAAATCCCGTTCTTAGTAGAGCTAGCTGTTTATAATTATCTGGTTTATGTGTACTGCTGCAGGATGGCTGCACTCAACGAGTATATGCAATGACTTTCTTGGATGTTTCTGAAGGATATTTGCAAAGAAGGAAGATGTGCAGAGAGTAGGCCCCTTGCAATATATGTGGTACATTCCACTTGTGCCAGATTGTTAACTGGGATCTTTAAATGTTCTGAGCTTACACTGCAAAGTGGTTTTTTCCTCTCAGAGTCTGGAAAGAGCAGTGAAAGAAAAGGCGGTCGATCTCGTTCCCATTCTCGTTCAGAATCCAGGTCTAGCTCAAAATCCCGATCTAGAAGGAAAAGATCTCACTCAAAACACAGGTCGGTATGCTTTTTGTTTCAGACTAAGATCATATTGGGATTTTTTGCATGGTGCTGTTAATGGAGATTTTTTAGTTACACACAAGTATTCCTGTAGAGATTACTAACTTGCGCCCAGCAGATCAGAGTAACCAGGAACTTTGTCTCTGAATAGGTACTCTTTTCCTCTAAATCCTAAACATTTTTAGGATTACTTTCAGTTAAAACATACTAGAAGGCACTTCCTGTGCCATGTACAATAACAAGTTATGTGGTTTCTTTGTATATTTTATGGTTTTGTACATTAGGCTATGTAGCCAAATAACATTTTGTGACCTGTATTTTAAAGAGAAACCTGCATTTTGTGCATGGCGCAGATAATTTACTCGTAACATCCTGAGCAAATAGGCTGGCTGGTTTTTGGTTTAGAATTCCTATTGTCCTCAGCTTCTAAACATTGAGTTAATAAATGCAGTGTTTTTATCTACTGTCCTGTAAATGTGAAGCTATGTTTTTAAAAACCTTTTTTTGAAGGTTGAATTCAGACTGATGAGCTTTTATGTTTTAAAAAAAGCATAGCGAAAAGGCATTAGGGGCAGTTTCTAATTTTTCAGATTTTGTTTGCTTTGTTAAATCTGTTCAGTTCTGAAAAAGAAAATCATTAGGTCATTCTTGAAGTATACCCATTAAGGGTTTTTTCCAAGAATGAAACAGCCTTCTTGTTCTGTGAGACTTCTAAAGGCTTCCCAGAATGGTCCAGATTCTTTCAATTGTCAGGAGTATCTTCTGAGAGCCTAGGTAAATCGTAAGTCAATAAAGATATTTGGCTACGTTAAGGATAAAAAAATGCTCAAAATTTGGAATGTTATTTGATTGCTTGCACTTTAAAAAGTTGAGTGTTGTCCATATTGCAGCAACAGCTCTGCTGCATCCTTTCATTCATGCCTTTTAATAAGGCTACTAGGATTCTTTTAGATACGGAAGATCTGGCTGAGAGGGAGTTATCATCAATTTTACTATCAAAGAAATACGGTACAAGTGCAGGCTTCAATTTTGCAATAGCAGGAAACCACAGCATGTGTCTTCTGATGACTTTATAATGTTTGGTGCTTTCTAATGCAAGAAGGACCATTTGGTCACTTCTTTATTAGTTGCTTCTCTGCTATGTCTCTAACTCCATAACTGAAAAACAAACTTGGTTTCGTGTAACAATGCAGTAATTTCAGTACTATCTTATACTGACACAAACCAAGTGGAATTTTAGAAGATAAGCTTTTATTTTTTTAAATATGGAAAACCTGTTCTTGAAACAAATGTTGATTATTATATTTTGTTATGTTTTGTAAATTGTTTAATATTGCTGCTGTCAGTTTTGAGAACATGCTGAAAAAAAGCCACTCTGACCTGTTGAGGCAGCTTCATCCATAAAAATAATCTATCCTTACTGCTTCCCTGTTTTACTGTTTTATATAACATAATTTTCATCTTTGTGACATAAAATGTATTCAAGGTTGTGCTTTGAGTCAGTTGTAATTAATTGGCCTTGCAGTTGATTTGTATTTCTCTACTGATAAGGAGAACAAAGGTGTAGGTAAAAAATTGCTTCCTCTCCTCTTGGTTTATATTACGCTGTGTGTCTTGAATTCTGGAAGGTAGGTGCAGCTGTTACTTTTTGTACCTCACAATTCTTCAGTTTTTACTGAGTAATATACATGATCTTTCTGTCTTTGGTAAGTTAAACTTCATGGTACCTTAATATCTGAAGCAAAGTATCCAATGATGTTGTTTTTTGAAGCTTAATGTGCAAATTCAGCTTTTTATTTTTCCTTCCCTGGGGAAAACGGTCGTCAAAAATATGGAGTGTTTTGGAAATAAAATTTGAAGTGCTGTTTTCTTCATCAAATCTGCCTAAGACTTCGTTTTTTTAATCAGAGTGTCTGCACTTTATTTACAACTGAAATCCATACTAACAGGTCCTTTTATCTGAAAAGGTAACTTGACTAAAACCTGCGCCGCACATCGTCAGGGTTTTTTTTTTAATTTAAATTATAAGGATAAAGAAAAAAGCAAAAAGAGATTGTTGTAGCCAAAGTCATCTTTTTTTAATGACTTAAGACTTCAGTAAGTGACTGGGCCTGGAAAGGAAATAAAATGTAACTAATTATTTTTAAAATTTGCTAAAAATTGTCGATCAGATTTTATGCAGTGTCATTTTGTGAGGACAACTGTTGTAAATTACATTAACTTTTATTTTCCTGATTCATGGAGGTTATTATGAAACATCGGTATAACTTAAATGGTTCATTGTTTCTAAGTAGAACATGTACACCTGGTGAAGCATAAAGTATCCATATTTGCAAAAACATTTGCAGACAGTATATTATTAAGGTGTAATTCTTTATATAAAACTATGGGGTGACACCACACATGTATACTGTCATTCTGTTGGTTGACTTCATTTGTATGAAGTTTCAATATTAAAATATTTTTCTCTGGCATTCTTCGTTTAGAAGTAGATCTGGCAACAGATCTCTCTCAAGACACAAGGACAGACGCAGATCAAGAAGTCCCCTGAAAAAACGTTCTAGATCTACAGAAAGACGGAAATCAAGAAGTCGCTCTCGTTCTCGGTGAGATCTGTTCCACAAAATGATACTGAGTTGATACAATGATACAATACAGAGTTTTTGAAAAAAATTTAACAAACCTTTTAGGTGACCATAAAGGGTGGAGTCTCATCTGTGTGGCTAAAGGACAGAAAGTAATATTTAATACTGAGTATGGTGGTCTTGGCTAGGATAGAGTTAATTGTCTTTCTTGTAGCCTGGATGGTGCCTACAGGGGTTAAATGATCATGCTGAGGCACCTGAACTTCGATAGTCTCG
This sequence comes from Corvus brachyrhynchos, assembly GCF_000691975.1. Taxonomy (NCBI): domain Eukaryota; kingdom Metazoa; phylum Chordata; class Aves; order Passeriformes; family Corvidae; genus Corvus; species Corvus brachyrhynchos. The sequence continues at coordinate 896,560 of NW_008236438.1, read as the reverse complement.
TCTACATTTGTACTTACATCCAGGCTGACTGAAAAGAGGTAATTTTGTCAGACTACAACCAATAGTTAAGGAATACCTTGTGTACCTTGTGAACCTACAAAAAAAATGGATACTGCTTGTTTGATGTGTATCTGTTGAGAAGATTGAATTCAGACTGACCTTGATCCTATATTGTGAGAACATGTATATAGTTCTTGTGCATGAGCTTTTGTTTTCACCTTTGATGTTCTCATATGTCAAACAGCAGGAACAAATGCACGTGTCTGTTGTGTGGCATATATGTATTTCAGGATGTAATATGTGTGTATTTTATCTAGTTTATTAGTTTTTATGTCTGATCATCTAATTATTAAACTGTGAAATTTTAACAAGATCATAGCATAATTTTTTGAGCAATGAAGTAGAGAATAAGCTCAAACCAAAAGTGCCTGTGAAAATAGCTTAATTAATATAAGTCTTGGTATGTTCTTAGTTTCATTTCTGTAATTCCCTTGATTCATTTAAAGGGAGATTTGTACTTGGGTTGTGCAGCTGCCTCTTGCTCTTTGAGATAAGAAGTTCTGTGGGAAAGAGAGCTGTAGATCTGTGGACCTATGTGGAAACAAAACTAGACTATGTAGCCAGCTGGGTTTTATTGGTGGGTCCTTTCGATTCTCTTGTTTCTCTTTTCTGGAGCTTCTTGAGACATCTGCTCACTGGAAGGGGCAAGTCCAGTGAAATCTCTCTGATAAATTAACTAGAAGACATTTCTTGAGAAGTTTTAAGGCTGGTGTCGTGGGGACTGTGTGCTGTTTTGTCTTTATGATGTTACATTCCTTCTCTGAGACTCCTAACAAAGTATTTGACAGAACCTAATGGGAATCAAAGTTACTAGGTCACAGAGCATACAACAGTCTGCTGTTTATTTACAGTTGAGAAGATACTGCCAAACACTGCTTCAGTTTGAGGACTGTTTGAGTGCTTAGGACCTTTCATGTGTGAAGGAGTCTCTTTTAGAATCTGTGAAAATTTAGAATAGATACCAATACCAGATAACTTCTGTCCATCTGGTTCTCTTTGACCCAGTAAGGCCTGCTAATGAATTTCTCCTCTTGTGCTTTCTCCTGTTTTCTCTCTCTGAACAATTGTTCTTTTGTCACGTGTCTCTGTACTAGAGAGGAAAGATGGAGTCTTGCATTTTCAAATAGTCCTATACTATAATGTAATCTTCCAGCCAAAGTTGTGAGCTAATTAGTTTTTGTTTGACTTGATGATTTGAACATCAGATGGAATTTTCCTTACTGTTCTTTTTATCAGCATGTATCCTACTTCCTGTCCCAAAGAAGCTGCTTTCCTTTCTTCTGTTTTTACTGTATTAGCAATTTTTCAATAATTTTCAAATTCCTAATGACATTACACATGGTTGAATTGTCTTGATTGAGTTTTGATCTTACATTTGCCTTTTAAGGGTATCTGGTGGTATTTTGTCCATGTTTTCTTTTTATTTCTATGAATTAAGTGTTGTTGGACTTCCAAGCAGTTCAAAGATACCTGTGTGAGACAAAACTGTAGAATATAAAGACTTCCGTCAGTCAGCTGTCATTATTCTTTTGGCAGTGACTAATCTGAAGGTCATTTTGTGTGGATATATTTTTAGTGAAGAGTGGATTTAAAGATTGTAGAGTTTTGTCCGTTCTCTGACAAAATAGAGACAATATATATATGTATAATTACATAACTGTGAGGTGGAGAGAGACATAGTAACATCACTTGGAAGATAGTGGTTTGATTTGATTTTGGCCTCCCCTTCTCCAATTTGGTTTCCAGTTTTTTCCTAGCTGTATATAGCCGTATATTTCCTAGCTATATGTAGATTTCCCTCATCGTGAACAGGGTGAAAAAGTAAAATATTGAAGAGTTACTATTTTTCAACAGAGACACTTTATCTTGATGTATACTAAAAAGTTAGTTGTAATTCTAATTGGAAAGTTCGAAGATTAATTAATGGGTTTGTGTTTGGCTTTTCACAGGGACAAGAAAAGAGACAAAGAAAAGATCAAGGAAAAAGAAAAGGCCAAAGAAAAAGACAGAGACCGA
>NW_008236438.1:886523-894457 GCF_000691975.1 Corvus brachyrhynchos | reverse complement strand
GGAAAGAGAGCGAGATAAAGAGAGAAATAGGGAGAAGGACAAGGAGAGAGATAAAGAGCGAAGCAAAGACAGAGAGAGAGCCCGAGACAAAGACAGGGACAAGGATAAGGACAAAGATAGGGATAGGGAAAAGGACAAGGAAAAGGAAAAAGATAAAGATAAGGAAAAAGAAAAGGAAGAGGTAGATCAGAACAAAGAAAAAGAAGATACTGAGAAAGAAGGAGAGAAGGACAGAGAAAAGATTAAGGACAAGGAGGGAGATAAGGACAAAGAAAAGGACAGAGACAAAGAAAAGGAAAAAGATGGGGATAAGGAGAAGGATCGAGAAAAAGAGAGAGATGATAAAAAGAAGAAAGATAAGAGATCCAGAACACCCCCAAGAAGCTATAGCTCTTCAAGAAGATCTCGTAGCTCCAGCAGGTTTGTTTAGAATTTTTCATGCTTTTTTTTGACTTGTCAGTTCAGTGAGGCACCATCCTAATTTTTATGTATTGATATCACCATGTCTCTTATTAAATAAATATGTATTATTTCCATTCTGTAGATTTTCCTGTAAAGTAACATCTGTAATAAAATGCTCTATATGATGCCTGATAGAACAGTTTCTTGTTGGGCTGCTGGTGCTTGACTTTCACATAACCATATTATATAATCCTTGAGGACAGTAATTGGATGATTCTTGTGCCATTTCTGTATGTTGGAGACAGCCAAAAGTTCTGGCCTACAGCGTACACATCATCTTTGCCCTGATGAAAGTTTGAGTCAGTGTTACGTAGTTCTTTCATTACTTACGTACTGCAACATTTTGGTCTGTAGATCTTGCAAACAGTTGTTCCATAGTACTTGCTACTTTTTGGCTGGATGGCTGAACTGCAGGAAGCAAGTGTATTGCTTGGCTGGCTAGCCTTTCACAAGGTGAATGTATCTCTGTTGGAAGAGACAGAAACCTTGTTTATCTGACTAGATGGCCAGGTATAAGTTAAAAGTGACGTTCGTTAACGTTACTGACTGTAAGCAGGAAAACAATAAAGTTAATGTAGATGTTGGTTTTGGCTCTGAGGGAAGATTAACTGGCAGGAAGTCTGGATAAATTCAGTACAGCAGAAAGAGGCTGTGAGATTATAATCAACCTCTGTAAGCAAACTCAGGCATATTCTAAAAGCAGTGCAGCTAAGATAAGTTCGGAAGCATTGGTGGATAAGGTTCTTTCTGTTACATCAGGAATTAAAGTTCAGTAGTATTGCATCAGATTTAAATACCAAATGATATCTGTAACCTTGAGATAATGAAATTCTGAATGAATTGCTAAAGTTCTACCTATAATAATGAAGTTCTGTTATCATAATTTCACTAGACAAAAGCAGAATTCCTCTAGTCCAAGCTCATAGAAGGTAAAAAAGGGTGAAATAGTTTCTGAACATTGTGTTTGTGTTATGAGGTTTATGGGAAAAATACTGTTTCTTCTTTAAGCATATGCAGCTTCCTATTTACATGCGTGGAAGACCCACACAGAGATACTTCTATCAGCTTTGAAACCATTTTTTTCAGTTCGTAGGCCTCAGTGTTGAATTGGATAAGTGCAGAAAAATACATGAGTTTCAATATATAGCTTATATAGGAACCTTGGTGGAAAACCAGGTTCCTAAACCCAAACAGCAAGTGTAGTTAGCTGGCTGTAACCAAAAGCTCATACTTTAGTTTGCAACAATTTTGTTCCCCCTTAAGAATCCTACTAGTTAAGAAAGTGCTATGGAAAGGCTCCAATGTCATGTACTTGAGCAAACAATTCTAGTGCAAATTAGTGCATCTCTTCTAGTGCAAAGTACAAAACTGTACTTTGATACGATACAGATATTGTTAAACAAGAGCAGTGTTCTTTTGAAGCTGGAAGATGAGAAAATACACTTTCTATTATGGATTTACAATTTTTTTTCAGATATAACATTATCCTTAGAACATCAATGCAGAGGCCAATACTGGCGAATGTTATCAAGATAACATAAGGGCTTAGATAGTGGGACAGAGGGCATCCTTGGCAGCTTTGCAAACAGTAGAGAGTGGGGAGGGGCTGGTTCATCATTCAGAGAAACTTTAGCAGGTGGGAGAAATGGACTGATAGTTATGGAATTGAACAAAGAGAAAGGAAAAGTCCTACACATGTGCGGGAATAATGCCATTGCACCAGTATAGCAGGGGGACTGACTCGCTGGAAGGCTGGCTGGCAGGTCCTTGCAGCTAAGGAGGCCAGCAATGTTGTGAGTAGGTCAGAAAAGGTAATTCTTACCCTCTTCTGGTGAGGACACATTTAGAATCTTGTTCTGGGCTTCCCATTACAAGAGACATGCAAATATACTGGCGTGAGTCTGGTGAAGGGCCATGAAGCTTATAAAGTTAATGTAGATGTTGGTTGGAGCTTGGAGCTTCTGTCATACAAGGGGTTACTGAGGAATCTGGGACTCTTCAGCCTGGAAAAGAGAAAGAAAGCTAAGGAGCGTCTTAAAATATGTATTAATATCTAATAAGAGCATGAAGAAGACAGAGCCAGCAGAGGCCTGTGACAATTAAGAGGTGACAGGCACATATTGACATACGGGAAATAAAGGCTTTTTTTTCCTAATGTTGACTTTGTGGTTTTTTTGGGCAGACTGGAACTAGTTACCCCAAGGGATTGTCTCCTTTCTCCATGGAGATAATAAAATCTGACTGGATATGGCCCTGAATAACCTACTCTGGTTTGACCCTCTTGTAAGGCGGGGAAGGGATAGGTAATTTCAACCTCAGTAATGTCATGGTTTTGGTTCTCTGAAAAGTAATTCTGGATGGGTTGGGTTACAGTCACAGCTTGCTTTTAGCGGTCTCTCTTTGGTGGTTGACATTGCATAGTTTAAATGGTTGCAGGCCTTTCCAGTGAAGATAATTCAACCATGAGGCATTTCAATTGCCTGAACGTACAGTACAGCAGTTCATTCTGATTATTTGCCTGATAAATGTAAAATACGGGGCAAACAGTCTTCTTTTTGGAGAAGAGGTGAAGGTGGAGTAGGACATACAGGACCTTCTAAGAACTAGATGGCAACTGACCTTGCTTTGCTGACATACAGCATGCAGGTACTGGAAATAAGATGGTTATTCGTGATTCCTAGCTGTAGGAAGAGACAGACCGGGGGGAAGAGAAATCAGGGAAAGGAGCTATCTTACAGGCTAGCAGAACCAGTAGCACCAGATGAGGTGCATAATGTTATTTCTGTGTATGATTAAGAGACATGGAATCACTATCAAAGTATTCAGAACTTGTTTTTCTTAAATTCTGCTGTATTAGTATTGTGCAAGAGAGTTAATGAAATGGGTGCACAAAAATCTTTGTATGGACAAATGCAGTGAGATACAGTTCTTCAACTTGAAATAAGAGCAGAAACTGAAAATGAGGTTTCATGAATAAGCAGTTTCTAGTTTGAACACAATTGCTAAAGCACTTGGTTTGCAGGTATGTATGCTGGAAAGCAGAATAAAGTGGGAATGTACTCAGTGTAGCCGAAGTGACAGCACTAAGAGAGAATAATCAATTTCCAGTATCGTCATTTAAATAATGGTGATGATAAATGTGGAGATGTTCAAAACAAAATGCATGTTAACTAGTGAACAACTGATGTAGTTACTGTGTTATTTAGTCCACGATTTTGAGGCCATTTTATATTTTTGTTTATCAATCACACTTAAAAGCTTGCTGAACAAAATACCTAAGAAATCTTGTCCTCTGCAGCTTCAGGAGGTCACTGTCTTGGTTTTGACTGAAAGAAAGTTAAATTTCTTATTATCAGCTGGTACAGTGCTGGAGTTTTCTTACTGATTATTCTCCTCCCCAGTGGCATGGGGGTATGGAGGTTGAGGGGCAGTGGGGGGCAAAAGAAGGCACAGAATGAGCAAATGCCACTCTGGATTTAGTTGCCATCTGGAGTTAAACCATGACAGTTCATTTTTGACTTCTTTTGTTTCCTCACCAATCCCTTCTTTGTTCAACCTTGTCATGCTCTGCCAGGCTCTGTGTTTTGAGAGTTGAGGAAAGAACACATTAGTAATTTAAACAAAATAAAATAATTACCGTAACAGTAATAATTGTAATGGAAAGTACAGAGAGAAATGAAGCCCAAGAGAAACAAGTCATGTACTACACAATTGCTCACCCCTCATAGACCAATGCCTAGCCCATCTTCCAGGGCAGTCTGCAGCTCCCAGCCAGCTCCCTGCCTATGGTATGGAATATACTTTTGACCAGTTGGGTCAGCTCTCCTTGCCATGCTCCCTTCCAGTGTCTTGGGCACCTGCTTGCTGGCAGAGCATGGGAAACAAAAGTCTTTGATTTAGTGTGACAACTAAAACATCACTGTATTATCAACAACATTGTCATACTGAATCCAAAACACAGCACCGTACTGGTTACTAGAAAGAAAATTATCCTGGCCAAAACCAGGACAGTCACAGTACATTATATTGTCAGAGTATCAATCCATGTAGTGATACTGGCCATAATTTAATGTTTCCATTTGTTATTTATCTAATAAGTTTTGTTTTCTTGGCTTTTCTAAATATTGAAGATTTAAATATACACAAATTGCAAAAGGTGTTACCCATAAAGGTAGCTTTTGTGCTATATCTAGAAGTAAGTTTTAAATTTCCCTATTTTTCTTCAGTGATCTTCCAGTCTGCTTTTCCTGCTGTACAAAGAGTTGATAGGAAAAAAATTGTCTTATTTTGACAAATGGGTTCTGCATTTATGTTGAATGAAGTTGTACTGGCTCAATTTTTGCTTTAACTTAATGTGTGCCTCAGTATAAATGACCAGTTATTTCATGTTTTTGTTCTATTCAAGATCAGTATCCATAATGGCAACTTCAGGAAACTCCATATAGCTATGTAAAACAGCTGCTTTGTAAAACACTTCAGGCTTTTCCATGTGTTACGGAATGATGACATTGAGTTTGCTAAGCAAGGACCACAAGACAAACAACAGAATTTATTTATCCTGATTTTGACAAGAGCTTGGGCTTCATTTTGCAATATTTTCTTCTAAACCAGCTAATTCTAACTCATATATTTAGGAATTAAATTTCAGTCAGGTTCAACTGAAGTTGCAGTGATCTGCAGATTGTAATGTTACATTTTGAAATTCATACTGTTCAAGTTACACCATTTGTCTTAATATGGCACTTCATTCAATTGAATTATTTTCCTGACTGAAGAGACTTAACTGGATTACTGAATTCAGTGTGTTTCCATTGTTATCAAGTGTATAAGGATTTTAAAAAAAGAAAATTTTGAAAGGACACAACTTCTTTTTTTCCTACTTGCAGCCTTGCCTTTCCCACTAAACTCAAGCGTACAATTTTTTTTTAGGTGGTACAGTTCATATTCTGTTGGTAATATAGACTGTTAAATTCAGTGGATGTGTTAGGTCATTGTAAGAGCTTTCTCTTTTTATCTCCTTTGAGTTTATTATTTTTGGGTTTTGATGATCTTGAATTTCTTGGTCCTGTAGAGAAAGGCGTAAAAGGAAGAGTAGAAGTCCCTCCAAGTCTCCTAAAACATCAAAAACAGCAAAAAGGAAGTCTTCACGAACTCCTTCTCCAAGAAGGTTGGTTTGATGTAAACATAGAAGTTAATGATGAGTAAAGAAGGAAGGATTTATAGTATTTTCATGGTTCTACTGCCTTTGCATTAAGGATTTCAGATTATTTCAGTTGGTCAGTATGATTCAGTTTTAATTTAAAACTAACTCAAAACTTTAACCAATTTGAGCTCTGGTATTCTTTCAATGACAGAGTTTCAAATCAATCAGCATTGCAAATTGCTTCAAGTCAATAAAATCCCTTCATCTGATACAGATTCATTCGCTTTTTTCTTTGCAAATACAGTGTGTACTGGGCATGCAGTGTTTAGCTCTCTTCAGCCAAAAAAATCCCATTGTCTTCGTGAAGGGCTTTTTTGTTAAATTTTGGGAGGTTTTTTGAACATCCACACTGGGAGTTTAGTTTGCTGTCAAGTGGTTTGAAGTTTGTTGTAGTTGGATCAAATCCTAATTTGAATAAAAAATTTCTGAAACAGAAACAAGAAAGAAAAGAAAAGAGAAAGGGATACAAATAATGAAAGAAGAGAAAGAGAACGGTCCACTTCCAAGAAAAAAAGTAGTAAAGAAAAAGAGGGAAAGGAGAAATCTGACAAAAGCACCACTACTTTGAAGGTAAGTTTGTGTGACCACGTGATCAGCAGAGTGAAGTGGTAATGAAGCCATTATTGAAATTCTCTCTTTACTTTTTCTTTCTTCTACTCCTCCCTTCTTTTTCTCCTGTTCCTTACCAAATCAGTTTGGGTTTAGTATTTGCTAGTTGGGGTTAGTAGTCCAGTTTAAGTCTACATGTTTGGACTTCAGTTGACCTGTAGGAGTTTGTGTGCTTAGGTTACAGAAACACCTTGTTTCCTATTGTGTGCCCTATGTTAGGACATGCCTGGTTCCCTTAGAGCATTAACTAATAAGCAGTATTCAGGGGTGGCTTGACTGTCATATTGAAAAGATTACTTTTTGAAGAAAATCTCACTGCAGCTCCAGCTCTCCCTCACTGATTTGGTCCTGGTCTGTATATTGGATTCTATAGGAGTGAAGTTGAAGAGTTGTGAAAGAGTGGTATAGGATTTTCCCCTGCAAAATAGAAGGTACTAGAATTAAGAAAAGAAACGTCTTCAAATTGTTTAATCTTAGAATTTGAATAGCAGCACACCTTTAAAGAGTAGTTTGTTGTGCTCGGAGAATTACTCAGCTGTTAAAAAACAGCTTGTTTAGGTGACTGCTGAAATGCTTAAGTATCTTACCCAAGAACTCCCTTAAAATGCATCAGATACCTGACAAAAAAAAGAAAAAAAAATTTCTGTTTAAAAAGTTCTATTTAAAAGATGTTGGTGAAATCTTAATTTCTGGAGCTATTTCTCATACATTCCGTGGTGCTGCTTGTTCTGTTTTGTCTGACTATAGTTAATAAAGACAGATCACTTTATGGCATAATTTTTTGGGTGATGGGTTGTTACAAGTGCCTAACTTCAGCCAACTGAAAAGAAAGCTAATTTTAAAAAAAGAGGGGGGAGGGGGCAAAGAAGCTCACACCTCTATTCTAAAATTTGCAGAGACAAGATAGATATGTAAAAATTGAAAGAAAAAAATTACCAAGAGTTGGTTGGAAGTCATAGCCTATAATGCTACAAATACTATTTTGTTGTCAAATAATTTTATCTTTGGTAGGACAAAGATAACAATAAAGAAGATCAGAATTCAGAGACTGACAAGGAAGTAGACAATAGAGATACGCAAAGGACAGATGAAGTCAAGCTACAACAGAACGGGAACTGTCAACCAAATGAAGAAAACCTCTCCATTAAAATGGAAGAGGTTTAAAGCAAAGAATGGACTTAAAATTCAACTAAGGAATGAAACCCAAAGCATTTTATTTCCCAGAATGAGGAAGAAAATGTCAAAGCAATCAACCTGAACCTGTTGATAGTACTAGTAGCTCCTCCAATTCTTGTGATAGCTTTGTTGTCTTCTTGCTGTAAAGCAAGATAGCACGGACCAGTAGTTATACCATGAAAAGGCAGATGCCATCAGAACTATTCATCTCTTGAAAATCCATGCTTTTCCATGATGGCTGTACTTGTAAAATGATTTATGTTAAGTTTTGCTATAAGCTGTTACAAATAACTAGAAACTGAAAGATGTAAACCTGTACTTCCCAAAAAAAGCTGAAGATATGCATTGAAGGTTGTTTAAAATACTGCTTGTTGATGGCGTTTGTATTGTTTTGCCCTGTAGGTTAAAAAATCCACAAAAATTTCAATGTGTGCTGTTTGATGTGCTTGAAAATGGTGCATAAATATACACACTTTCTTTCCTA
>NW_008236438.1:876047-886508 GCF_000691975.1 Corvus brachyrhynchos | reverse complement strand
GAAAGGGGGTTTAAGCATAAACACTGTTTTTCTGTTCTTATGTTAAATACTCACAGATTAGTATGTTTTTCATTTGCTCACTGCTTGAGATTCTTAGGGTTTATTATTTAAAATAATTTCTTACTAATATCCCTGAAATTAATATTTCTTTTAAAGTGTTTGAACAATGCATGCGCTTTTTCTGTTCCTAAAAGGAACATTGCCATGTTATAGGTATTAGGTTAGCTTACAGGGTTGTTTTGGAGTTGTTTGTTTTGTTGTTTTCTTTGTCCTTAGAGAAGTGAGCACATCTATATGATGATACCAGAACTTACAGCTTTGTTTTGAAATGTACTGCAGTGTGTCTGTTCAGCTGAAAATAGTACAGGTGCCATTAAGAAAATAAATTTTTCTTTTTCGTTAAAAAAATATGGGAGCACAAGCAGAAGCTTTAGTGCCTTCTTAAAATGTGGTATTTTCTAGAAATGTATATGTGCTGTTACACATTTTCAGCTAAATCTTATTTGATCTCTCTTGCTACTTTGCCACCACCATGCTGTAGACAAGAATGCAAGTGACTTGCCAGAACGATTGTTTGATTCACTTGTTAAAATACTGAAGCTCCATCTTACTTTTTTTTTTTCCTTAGATTTATAAATAAGAGGAAAGATGTCATTTGGGGACCACCACTGTACAAAAGTAGTAGCTGAATACAAAATGTGCTCTGATCACCTGCATCAAAGAAAGCCCTCAAGACATTTAATATACAGTTGGATGGCCTTAATTGTTACCTCTCTGTTATTTTCTCTGATACCTGTTGGGCTATATAAAAGGAATGGCATGCAAAGAAACAGGGGATAAATAATATGAGGAAGAAAGTTCTAATTTACATAGGGCTTACACAGTAGAGATTCTTTTTTCATTTTTTGTGGAGAAAGCATGTAAGAAGAGAAGGACAAAAGAACTATTTTTGTCAAGGCAAAACGTGGCTGTGTTCTCTGAACTAGTTTAATTGGTTACATGAGATTTCTGATAAGTTATACTTTTAAGACATTATCATATCTAAAATCACGTAGATTATTTTTAGTACAACTTAATGCAATCAAATTACTTAATTGCCTTACCTCATGGGACGTGTTAATTCTTTCAGTTAAAATAAAAAATTGAGTGTATTGGCTATTTGCTTTCTACTTGTTTTACTTTTCCTCTGCATAGTTAAATTTTTTCAGTGGAAGGGAAGCATATTACAGGGAATGAAAACTTTGCCCAGCTCCTAAGGTAATGAAATCCAATTTGATTGTGAAGCAAAGCTGCTTAATCACTCCGCATTTTCGATAACATTTAATGTTCTTGCCACTGTGTACATTTAAGACAACAGAAAATGCTTTACCATGTAAAGTATAGAACAGCCATTTTTGTGATTTTAAGCCACATGCTGTTGGCTGGTAAACAGCTAATTCTAATAAAAGAATAAAAAATCTGTATGCTTACAGGAAGACTGTGAAAGATTGTGTCTTGCAACAACAGCTGTCTTATTTATGATGTGTAAGTAGCATAGAGCAAAGAGATTGTTTGTATACTTGTTATCTTTGGTACCATTTCACTAATAAAATAAGTATTTTAGAGGGAAGTTTCTGCTGGTACATACTTTTTAAAGGAGTATTTTTAGACCATCTAGTCTTATTCATAGAGCTTTTTTCATCTGAAATGGGGATACTAGTGAAAATATATATGTATTATTTATGGTGTCTTTGAAAAGCTAAGTTTCTCCTTTGGGAAGAGCTAGAATTCTTTCCATGTATTATGTTTTAGCTGGTATTAGTTTGATTTCTTGAGTTTTGTTAGCCTGAAATAGCATATCTCTGTGATGTATCAGTTATAAAATATGTAAATGATTGTGTACCCTTAGCTGAGAAACATGCCTTTGGAAGTTAATAGTTATGAATGGCAGCCTTAACTTACTCCTAGCTAGTTTATCCCATGTCTGAGGTTATATGCAGCACATTGTTACATTGTATGTTCATTATGATTCCCTTACAAGAAGTGTCCTGGGGTTTTTAGGGTTTTTGGTTGGTTGGTTTTGTTGGTTGTTTTTTTGTTAAGGAAAAAAACCAACCAAAACAACCAGCCACCAAATATACACATTTTCTCCCCTCCTCAGGTCATGTTTTCTTGCAAACACTGTGTTTTCTGGTTTTGCTTTGTAAATACTGTGCAGATCTGTGAGGTAGTTATTATCTGTCCCTTCTTATCAGGTGTTGCTAAAAAGCCACTCCTGGAGAACTGTTACTCTGTAAAATGCTTATCTCTGCAGAGGGTAGCTCACTTATAAACTGATAGCATAGCACAGTAATAAAGTTCCATCCTGCTCCTACAGGATTGAGTGCATCATCCACTTCCATAGGAAGTCCATTGCCTTCATCATTAACAAGCTTGTGTGCTGAGCTGCTGTGTCAGATCATTTGGTTTTGCACTTTATAAATAGGTTTAACTTGGGTGGAAGTTTTGAGAACAGCATAGTTCATGACAGCTGTATTGTTTTACACATAGTTTCATCTGAATCAGCCCTTACTTGAAAATGTAATTGCTCAGAAGAGTGATGATCTGGTGCCATTTTGCTAAGATCACATAAAGCACATAAGCTGCCATTACTACCCATAGCTATTTCCCAACAGGATTCTGGGTAGCAGACAGGATTTTTCTTTACGTTCTGAAAGAAGAAGGTAGTAGAAGAGAACTTCTTGGTGGATGAAACAGGATGTTAAAACTCAAGACAGAGGTGGCTGTGGCTCAGATGATTTAATCAAAGTCAATGGATTTACAAAGGTGTGAGGCATGGAATTTTATTTGCAGACACCAATAGTAGTATGGTATGTAAAGAATTCTTAGTTTTCATATGTCGGAATTGGAATTGGGGATAATAAAAGCACTTGGTTAGAAACTAGAAATATCTGAAGAATACTTGGGAAATTGGTGAGATGTGGGTTTTGCCTATTCATTAATCACCTCCTAATTTTTTTGATGGGAGTTTCAGATAGATAAATGTGTCTGAACAAGGTTTATATTAGCTGGCTGACAGCAACCTATGCACAGCTTTGATTCTGAAATGAGTTGTGGACACTTCCGTGTATTTACTCTGCTGCAACGAAGTTAAATTCGGTAGTCTGTAGCATGCTTTGCATTGCTTGCTACTGTTCTCTTAGTTACATCTAAGGCAGTACCTGAATTACTTTGAAACTCTTCAGATCTGTTACATAGTAGCTTCTTTCAAGCCTTTAGCTTGTACTGGTATTTTGTAATAGTTACTAGATTAGGAATTACGGGATTTTCTTTTGGTCTAAGAAAGAGCTAGTTAAGTAAAGCCTGCTTTGTATGTTATAAATTACTGTATACGTATTGCCAGTCCTTATTTAGTTATTTTTCATTCATGTGTGTGACCATTGCAAACAGTAATGCCATAGTGGTGTGTGTATTGTCTACTTTTAGGTCTGAAGCATCTCTGCATCACTTCTATAATGAAACAAGATCAGAGCTCATGTGGTGTTAGAGGGAAAAAAAAAATCCAAAATAATCTTGAACTTTTAAAGTGTTAGTGTGATAATAGCATTGTAGTGGTGAAACAATCTTTTAAGATGTGAATTGTGAATCATTATCTGGGTCATATGCCACTTGGTGGTAGTTTTCCATTTTATAGCAATCAAATACTGCCTTTGGTGTTATCATTATTTTTAAAGTGAAAATTTTACTTAGTGGCATAAATGCTGAAATATGTGGGTATCTAAAATCCTGTCAATCACTGGACATTTAGTTCAGAGAGATGTAGTTTTCCCACCAGAGACTGGAATGTGGAGAGTATATGTAGACATCATTAAGTGTTAGTGCCTAAAGAGAATCTAAAATTTAATTTTGTTTGCTAATACATAAACAGAACAGAAAATTTCAGCTTGTACTTTAGCTTTATTTTTGTATGTTGAAAAGTATAATTAAAAGTATATTGAAACTAAAAGCACTGTACAAAAGGATTTTTTTTTTTTAATGTAAGAGAACCCCACTTTCCTCTGTTTAATTTTAGACTTCTAAAAAATGTCATGGCATGCAGTGTTTATTTCTAATTCAAGACTGCCTCATTTGTAGGTATGTCCTATTGCAGAATGTGAACACATTTAGCACAAGGGTTTCTTTTGTATTCTCTTCAATGTAATACAGTTTAATAAACGTCCCAATATGTGGAGGCAGCAACTTTCCCTCTAGTTTGAGGAGATGAAGCTGTTAACACTTCACTTCTGTATTGTTTGAGTAAATAGTACAGTTGAGAAGCTATCTACCAACTTCAGCTTTCAGTGTGTTCTGAACATGTGAACTGTTACTATCTAAGAGGGCAATTCTTTTTTTTTATTGTCATGACAGTTTTAAGATAGTTGAGCTTAATACAGGAGAACACGGACAGCAAAAAACAGGGGTTTAGCTCTTTATACTATTCTGGAAAGTTTCAGCTTACACTTTAAAAAAAAAAATTGCTACATTTTTTATGTTCAGCTATTGCCAAATTTGATGTGAGATCAGAGATTTTTGGTGTACAAAGTGTATTCTCTACTAATTGTTAATGAAATTATTCTTTTTCCATTGAAAAGGCTGTATGTGTCTTTTTTGACCTGAAAAACTTATCTGCAATAGTAAAAGAATAATTTCATCTCTCTTTCATGCAGTTCTTGATATCCTTAATGAGACTGCCAGTTAACTGGCTTTCTTAGAAGATGTTGCTCCTCTATGCTTTCCCTAGTGCAAAGATTTGGAACTGCTAGTGCACTGATGAGTAAATCATGGGGCACTTAGAAATTGCTACTTTGAAAAGCCATCGTTTACATAACAATCAAAGGAATGACTGATTTGGCCCAGAAAGATCAAGAGAGTAATTTAACTTTCACAGATTATGTAGCCTATCAGCAGGTCCTTTCTGCTATTTTCCCCGCTGATACGGGAGCTGTGTCTAATTTGTTACTCACAAATCGCACCTATCACAGTCTGGGTTCACATATACCTGAGGAACCTAAGCACCACAGCAGCAAAAATACTATTTTCCTTCTCTTAAGTTTGATATTTCTGTTAATAATGTAGGTATTCAAAGTTTAATTACCAGGTAACCACACTTGTGCTATGTTGGTAGAGTATATTTTTGCATTAATGAAGCAACTATGAAAATGGTACGTGTAAAGAAATGTTAAATGCTATTACGTTGTTGTTATTTTCATAAATAAACCATGTCCCAAAGTTCTAATGGTGTCATAAACTCACTTCCACTAAATTTAGATGAGGTACAACAAATGACTGTACAATTCTCTCTCTTCTCTGTTTTATTTTCTTTTTTTTGTAGGCTTTATCTGCCCCAGAGTCAAGTGCTTTGAAACTAAGTCTGTTTTACTGATACTGACAAGAGTGTTAAAGGAAAAGTGATAAGGGGTTAAGTAATTGAATATATCATCACTGTTCAGTTACAGAGGAGCCTTCTGAATTCCCTCTCTGGGCAGGGGATTTTCTTCTGCAGAGGAAACTACTATAGTTTCGCCAGAGAGAGAGTCTCACTTTCAAATGGTAAATTAGTAAATGTGACTGTATAGAAGACTATTGCAAAGTAGGAATCAGGAGTTCAAGCAGAGCTTCTGACATTAATAGTACCTATCAGTTTATTGCCATGGATGTTTTCATACCAAAATTTACTTCTCCATGCAAAAGCTTCTCAATTGCTTTATATAATTTGTAAGAGTCTAAATAGCACTGATTAAGGAGCAATAGTTTGAGATGTGCTTCTCAACAGACTTAACTTGCTCACTAGTGATCTGCTCTGATGATTTTTGAGGTTGGTTTAGCTGGCTGGCTGGCTCATGGCTGGCTTAGCTCCCACTGATTTAGTCACCATAGGTGATTTAGTCACCATGCCTGTGGTCTGGTGAAGTGCATTTCACCATGCTGTTCCTCTGTGAAAGCAGGGAAAAACAGATCTTAGAAACACATTGAGATAAGTTTCACTGGTTCAAAATCATATAGAGGAGAGGGGCCAGCCTCTGTGTAAGATGGCAGTGGGTACTCATGGTAAATGTAAATGTGTTAATTGGTCTATCCAAATTTCATTTGTATCAGTAAGGAGATCATTTGACTCACTATGATCTTTAGAATTGTGATATGTTTTGTTATATTTGATTTCAAAGAGAGTGGATAGATGACAGCTGTGTGTTATGGTATGAGCTGGGGGAGCTGGCTGCTGCTTTATTGGGCCACTTCTCAGATAATGTGGGGGACACAGTAAGTCACTGTAATACTCTGTTCTTCACTCTTCTAATTTTGTATCAGAACTTAGAGTACTCTACTCTGTTCAGCCAAAGTGTGTCAATGCTGAATTAATTAACTTGAAGTATACTTCAGAATCTTCTGATGGAAGAAAGTGTTAGACCTGGGTCATTGCATTGCACTGAATGCGTTAGAAATTGGCATTTACGGTGCTTTTATGGCTAGGTGAAAGATAGTAGCCAAGTATTGCATAAATTAATTCATTCTAGTAAATCAGATTTCTTTTGATCATTTTTACCTAGGGAAGTTTATAGATGTATGAACTGTACTAATTCAGTAGGTGATAATAAAACATATAAATCCTACTACTTTTTAAAATAACTTTATTTTCTTCTGTCAGATCTGTAACTACTCCTACAGCAGCTTATAACTGCAAATGGAGAGAGTAGTGTATCCCTTTTGAAGTGATCATATTTCATGGTTTCTGACATCTCTGCCTGTAAGATTAGCAGGTTTTGCCTTTATCTTTGCTCTTTATGAAGACAGACTAATAGAGATCTATAAAGACCATAAAGGCAAGAATTATTATTTTAGAAGTTGTGTCAGCCTTCCAGATCATAGTTTTCAAGAGCTACATAAAAGCAGTCAAGCCTCATTCCTGATCTGTTTCCTGTTATAAAGAGGTGAGTAACTGTCCAAGCCTGCTGGTACCACTGTTGATTCATCCTCTGACTTTTAGGCAGACCCTTGCCTAACATTAGTGATCTGACATCCCTGGATATGATGATTATTCATACCATGTAAACTTGCTGCTGCTTGGTGCTTTACTTGGAAGCTGTTACAATGTTTGGGTGGAGGAGGAGTTTTGGGTTTGGGGACAGGGCGAATACTGTTTATGGTTCAGTCTCCACATTCCCTTTTTGTATTATGAAGGTGTGAACTTGTGTACTATGAACTATGAATTGAGGTATCTTGGAGATGGATAGGAAGACCAGATGTGTAAGTCATGAAAGATTAATGACTGTATTGGTTGCAGTGTTAGACAGAGGAATGAAAGTAGTTTGCAATGAGTCCCTGCTGTTAGATGGGTGCTTAGGCAGGATTCTGATTTAGTGCTTATACAGAAACTTAGCTTTACTACTCTGCATTTATAACCTTTAACACAAGCTTTTCAGAAAGCTCATGGTGTTCTTGCTTTTGGATCACTGCGCTACTGTTGAGAAGATACCTTTTCCAGCACAATAATTTGAATCAATAGCCGGAAATCCTCCTTTTAAAATACGGTTATGTGTATCACTTACCAAGACTTTCCAGATCACAGTCTTGGGTTTACTGTAGCAGTACCTTATTTCGAAAGTGTTACCTTTAGTGCTGAGAACACAGGCTACTTGTGTGACCCAAGAGAGAAACCTCCAGGAAAGGTTCAAGCCTCTGACGGCTTGTTGAGGGAATTACAGTGGAGAAACAAAAATATTTAAGCCAAAATCAGTCCTAGAATTTCAGAAAGTACAAGTGTGATAGATGATGTAGGAAGAGCATCTTCTGGAAGTTAGTATAAAAAAGTGCAGTATAAAACTCAGTGCTGGAGCACCCCCTCCTGAGCTATCACAGCAAGATCTCAGGTAGTGTTTGGAGTACTGCATATTTAGACACTCAGTGTGCTAGAGGCTTTGTTACAAGCCTACTGCAAAGCACCACTGTTTTTAGTACTCTACCACTGCTAATTCTGTGCTCTAATGCATTTTTGTGCCAAAATGAACTGGAATGTGAAGTACCTAATACATGTTAATAGGAGATACTGCATGTACAGGTGGCAGGGTCTTTTCAGTCATATCTGAAATAGGTTTGTTTGGACTTTGATGTTATGCCCAGTTCATTACCTGGTGCCTAGCACTAACACTCAGGGACTAAGGCTGATATATATTGAAAGTTTGAATTTAAAAACATGCACTTAATTAATTGATAAAATAGATTTGTTTGAACTGGTTTTTTTTTTGGAGGGCAGAAGGTAAATTAGAATTCCTGACAGCAGGAAGGTGCTTTTATTTAATCTAAATAAAGAGAAAATGAAGTAAATCAGAGCTCTGTACTCCTTACTGCAGTGCAGTTTATGACTGCAATGGGAGTTTTGCCAGTGAAGAAAAGAGATGAGAACTGTAGGGTTGGATTCTGTATTATGGCATTAGGCAGAGTACCATGATGCCAGCGTGCAAAACTGGGCCACCTGGTCAGCACAGCTCGTTGCATTTCTGAGACATATTGGGCTGCTGGAAGGACAGACAATGCAAGTGTAGGGGTGTAAGGAGAGATAACCGGTGTGTCTTTCATTTCCTTCCTGGTGCTTGGAGCTCTGTCAGTCACTTGTTCTGTGCATCCAAGCCATCCTTTTTGCTCCTTGGTTTTCAAATAAACAGTATTATAAAGAAACCCACCAAACTAAAAAAAACCATCCAAAATCCCAAAACCCAACAATAAACAAAACCAAAACATAACTGTCTTAGAAGTTGAAAAAATAATATTCTTTTATGCTTGTGACTGGCTCTCCAGTGTTATTTCTCTGTGTCCTAGGATCAGCATACCTTTTCATCAGGTCTGGAGAGCACAAAATGAGTCCCATACAGTATTACAAACAAAACAGACCTAGTATTTGTCAGTAAAATATCTGGTGGATCCAGGACTTAAAAGTTCACTGCAACCTGGCAGCATCAAATTGACAAATACGGAAACAGAGAGGAGAAACCCTGATGCTTAAAAAATGTCAGAGTAAGAAACATTCTTAGAGCAAATGGCTTCAGATCAATTGTACAATGGATTTATGAGTACACACACAACAGTTTTTGGAACTGCAGACTCCTCAAGCACTCCAATGGAGATGCAGCCTGTATACAGTGACTCCAATTATACTACCATACTTTTGCTTTTCTTACTTATTTTTGTGAAATCCAGAGGGTCTTCTGACGAAGGCTGAATGAACATTGAAACAAAGTGAGTAGAATCACGTACTACTGTGTGGAGATGTTCTCAGCTTGCTCAGTCATTCAGCTCACCGTTCTGTGCCTTAGGAAGCCCCAAGCCTAGAGAGATGGCACAGGCAATCCAGCGACTCGGTGGCTCCGAAATGCAGCAAGTGATAGCTGTAAAGCCAATGTCAACAGCAGAAGCAAAGAGGTAGAAATACAGCTCAAACTCTGTGCCTCAATCCTGTTTGTTTTTCCTCGCATCTCAAGAGAGAGACAGGAGCAGCTCTTCACAGAAGTGGGGCCAGGGCAAGAGGGGGCGGAGCCCACTCTGGTCGCTTTTTATTCGGGGGAAGGGAAAGGGGCGAGCCAATCGGTAACCAGCCAATCAGACTCTGCTTCGGGGGAGCCTGTGTTACTTTCAGTTTTACCCGCGCTTAGAACAAAGGGAATTCAGAGCACATGGTTGGAACAAGTCTGCTGCCCCTCGGGGGCAGGCAGCAACAATTTCCTTTTTTTTTTTCTTTAAAGCTGGGCTGTAACCCTGAAACTTAAAGAGCACAAAACAGTAATAAAAAACCAGTGCAAAACATAATTGAAATCCATCGTCCCTACAACCCAACACTACCTAATTTGTCTTTGAACTAGTTCCCCAGTTAGAAAACTCAGGAGGTTAGTCAGGACAATATGGTATGGGGTATCAGGACAAGGATCTACAAAATAAAGTACAACATGTGAGTGCAAAACAGCATAACTTAATTTAGGGGATTAACATCGAAATTCAGTGAAAGGGGCTCAAATGGAGATGCAAAATCAGAATTTTCCTTACGGTGTCTTCTCCAGGAGGCAGTTTTAACCTCCTTGACCTTTGTGGAAGTGACGTAGGGTTTTACCCACTTGCTGGGCTTCAGCCTCAATCCCTGAGGGGTGGATACACGTCCCCAAGTTACAAGTTTGTATGGTCCTTGGATTTTTTGAGTCTCTGGGTCCCAGATCAGGACTTCTGGATTCTCCTTCAGTTTCTGTCTCCTGGTGTTCTGGAAATGACGATAGATGGGAGGGTTTGGATCCTCAAAGGTGCCATTCAGGAAGTTTATGGTAAACAGTGCTTTGCTGAGTCTGAGGACAGGTGAGTTGAGTTTAGTGGTCCCTGATTGTTGTAGCAGCATTCACTTGAGGGTTTGATGGGCACGTTCAACAATGCCTTGTCCAGTTGGGGAGTGAGGAATACCTGTAACATGTC
>NW_008236438.1:860648-875773 GCF_000691975.1 Corvus brachyrhynchos | reverse complement strand
GCGACAGATGGAACATGCGGATAAGAGCAGGAATATTTTGATGGTACATGGCATGGCTCAATTTTGCTTGTTCAAAAACTTGAGGGAGCTTTGGTAAGTCGGTTGATAGAACTATGTCTGCTGACATAGCCAGAACATCAGCTCTACGATTACCCTCTGCAATAAATCCTGGCAGGTTGTATGTGACCTCACAAGCATGACAAATAGGGATGCTCTCGGTGGGAAACTAGATAAATTAGCTTTGAGAGCAGATCATAAATTTTCTTGTTTGAGGCTTCTTTTAGGTGAGAGTGTTCTGCTCTCACAGTTACTCCAGCTACATATGCTGAGTCTGTGACCAAATTAAAGGGTTCTTTGAACCTCTCAAATGCTCTAACGATGGCTGCTAGTTCAGCTACTTGTGGTGATCCCTGGATTACCTTGACATCAGATCCCACTTTTGCGTCTTTGGATCTTTCCCAGTCAGGACTGATCTTTTAGATTTTCCTGAACCACCTGTAAGAATGGTTGGAGCATCAAGGGGTTTTCTACTTTGAATTTCTCGAGGGATAAAAGAGAATGCCAGATTAAACAAGTAATGTTTTGGGTAATGGTTTGATATTTGGCCTGAGTAACTGTCTAATGCGAATTTTAAGTTCATATTATTTTGGAGCAGGTGATCTAATGAGTCTGTTGTTACAGGTAAGTAGATGCATGCAAAGTCACATCCTGCCAGGGTGCAGAGCCTTGCTCTACCCTTCATGATAATTTTTGCTATTAATTCTTGTGGCTGTGTGATGGTTTGTGTGATGGTTTTAGGCAGTTGGAGTGGAAGGAACACCCATTCAATTATGATGAGGGGTTCCTTCTGCTCTTTGTCCCACTGAAATATGAGACTGTGAAAGCGTGGTACCTCCCCTAGAATGACAAGCTTAAAGGGTAGGGAGGGCTGATACCTGTGTGCTTGTCTGGTGGAAATGAGCTCTTGTATCTTTTTGAGAGACTGCCTTGCCTCTTCTGTCAAGGATCTAGAGGGTGCTGGACCGCCTTCCCCTGACAGTAGGTTCATAATAGGAACTACATCCTCTGGGGTGAGTGCCAACCAGGGTCTTATATAAGCCAGTGACCCACAGAGCTGTTGCAATTCTACTAACGTTTTTGGGTTATGATTAATGGTGACGGGTGTTGGGGTGATAGAAGTCTCTGTGATTTTGAGTCTGAGGTATTTCCAAGGGCTTGTTCTTTGCATTTTTTCAGGTTGTAATTCAAAGCCTTTGGCCTCTAGGGCCTCAACCACCGTGTTAAGTGTCTGCTCGAGATACTGATTATTGGGAGCACATACTACCACATCATCCATGTAATGTACGATGATGGCTTTCTCTGCTTTGGCATGGATGGGAGATTTAATTTTGAAGTCTCTTTCAGTTTAGCAAAATGTAACCTAAAGGTGAACAGGGGGAAGCAAAAGCCAATGATAATGTTCCATGGGAGTTTCATGATTAATAGAGGGCACAGAAAATGCAAATTGAGGGGCATCTGCAGGGTGGAGTGGAATATGAAAGAAGCAATCTTTACTATCAAGGACAGCCAAATGCCAATGTTGTGGGAGCATTGAAGGTGATGGCATACCTGGTTGAAGGTGTCCCATGTCTTCAATAGCCTTATTGATTTCTCTAAGATCTTGGAGGAGCCTGTATTTGTTTTTTCCTGGTTTTTGTATTACAAACATGGGTGTGTTCCATGGGCTGTTAGTACGATATTCCCTTTAGCCAATTGTTCAGCTACTAATGTTTGGAGTGCCTCGAAGTTTTCTTCTTTTAGCGACCACTGGTTAACCCCCACTGGCTGGTGTTTTTGGATTGCTTTGCAATTTGAGTACCTCCAATCCCTTGTATGATGCCCTGAGATTGCAATTCCCATTGCGCAGGCCACTTATCAAATGGAATGACAGACACATCAGCACCTGTGTCTATCATTCCCGTGATACTGATTTTATGTGATCTGTGATGGAGCTTACATTCTACTACAGATTTATCGTTTCCCAGAACCTCAGTCCAACAGATGGCTGGGATATGATCATCTGTGGGCAGGTATTTGGGCAGTGGAATGGCCTGTGCAATGACTTGACCCTTTGGCATAAAGTATGGCGGACATATGCAGTGTACCATTAGGCTAGAACCCCCATTCCGATCCACTTTCATGAGTGTGGGTGTAACCTCTATCCCAGCAGGTGTTTCCCGAGTGTCCCCAATAACAAAAAGGCATGTAAAGTCTGGCATGTGGTCCACAGTCTGGAATGAGATGGATATTACAGTCTGTTTGTTGTTGTTGAAATGGTGTGTTTCATCACAGGTTACCTTAAACCTAAGTCCAGGAGTCCAAGCTGCTTTGTCTGCAGCTCTGTTTTTGTCTGAACGTGGAACTATGATGTGCCATTAGTTTCCCTGCTGTTGACCTGGGGAAACAGTCTCTGAAGAGTTTTTAGCAGCAGTTATAATTGCTCTGAAATTCCGAGCCACACGTCCCTTTTTCTGACAACGATAGCATGTAAGGTTACCTCGAGATTGAGTTTCCCCTGTGTGGGAACCCAGAGTGCCAAGAATCTTTCTCTGCCTGTTTTTAAGGGTTCTTACCCCCCTGAACAACACTGTTTTAGCTTCAAACCTTGGAAAAAATTACCAACAGTCAGACAAGAACTAGAAAATACAGTGGTGTGAATTAGGTGATAGACTACTATGTAAGATTGTCACAGGGTGAAAAATTTAGAGCTTTTAGGCTTCTCTTTGTAGTAAATAAATAAGAGTAAAAAATATCAAAATGGAGGATTGTTGTTGTTCTCTAGACCTTCTTCTCCTTCTACTGCTCCATATTCTGCAGTAAAAGTGGTTTGGAATGATTGGATAGAAAATTCCGCAGTTCCTAGTCGTGTTACTGAATAAGTGAAAGTGAAAATAATGTACGTTTTTAGTAACTATTGGTTAAAATATCTTTAAAAGGCTGTGTAAATCTTGATAATTGGACTCAGTCCTACTTTTCTTCCTTCTGTGCTATACCTGGGTCACGCTAGTGGCTCTGTTCCTCTGATAAGACTTAATAAACAACTATCTGGAAGCATTGAAACTAAAGGAGACATCTCGGTTTATCTCTCAAACTCCTTGCAAAGCCTTTCAGCAAATTCTCTCCCATCAGGAGAGACTCGATTTATGGCATGGTAAAGTGTCACCCTGTACCCATCACGTTCTCCACAACCTCCTCCACCATCCCCACTTTTTTCAAAAAGGGAACAGCTGTGTTCAGCTGCACCGTCTTTGTACAGACTTTGAGGATGGATTCAACGGTCAGAGGGGGGTGCAAAGGAAGAGTCAGGATGATTTGTTTGCAAGCATCATTCATATTCACTTGGAGCAGTTCGAGTAGGAGCGCTTGTTGGAGGTCAGGATTAGGGACCTGGGAAAAGATAGCTCCGTGCAAATGCTTATAAAAGTGAATAATATTTTCAGCTGGCAATTGCTTAATATTAGTATAATGAGATTCAGGAGTTTGAGATGGTAGTAATGTTAAGGCCTTTTCAGCAGCACGTGTTATTTCAATAAGAGCAGGACGTGGAATAAGCACTGCTTGTTTTTGAGGATTTGCGATATTATTGTCACCAAAAAAGATAAATGGTCTAGTGTGATATAATTGTTGTCAAAATCCAGATAATTATCTGGAGTTTGCCATAGAATTCGCAATAAATCAGATAAAATTAGCTTCCACTGTTGTTCCCACAACACAAATTCACCAGGTGTGAGAAGAGTTTGCATTATTGTAATCAAATCATGAGGCACTAACAGGTGTATAGAAAAGGTAGCACTTAAAAGGATCTTAAAATAGTTACTATGCATCCAAAACTCCTTAATTGCCTTGCACAAGTCTTTGATATTGGAATATGGGAAAGGGGTCCAGCCAGGATTCACTACGATGCTGCTACTTTTTCTCCAGGATGAGCAACCCCAGATCCCTCAGCTGTTCCTCATAGGACTCGTGCTCCAGACCCTTCACCAGCCTTGTTGCCCTCTGGATGCATTTGAGCATCTCAACATCCTCTCTAAACTGGGGAGCCCAGAACTGAACACAGGATTCAAGATGCAGCCTGGCCACCTGGGCACACCCTGGCTCATGTTTAGCTGCTGTCAATCAGTACCCCCCAGTCCCTTTCTGCCTGACCACTGTCCAGCCACTCTGTCCCCAGCCTGTAGCACTGCGGGGGATTGCTGTGGCCAACCTGCAGGACCAGGCACTTGGTCTTGTTAAACCTCACGTTGTTGGCTTTGGCCCATCAATCCAGCCTGTCCAGATCCCTCTGCAGAACCCTCCTACCCTGAAGCAGATCAACACTCACACCCAGCTTGGTGTCATCTGCTAATTTGCTGCGGTAGATTCAATCCCCTCATCCAGATCATCAGAAAAGATACTAACCTGGGCTGGGGCCAACGCTGATACTGGGAGGACACTGCTAGTGACTGGTCCCCAGCTGGCTGCAGAACCATTCCCCACCACTCTCTGGGCCCAGCCCCAGATTACTGTTTGGGAAAGGCCAGAGAATATCTGTAAGAGCTTTACTGTTCTGTTATCCACTTCTGTGCTAGCAATCTATGAAAAACTGGCTGCAGCCTGTAATTTTTCAGGTAAAGTAGCATGTCTACTACTCTCCAGCTTGCCTAGAGTCCAGTATCTCCAGCAAGGAACTGAACACATTTCATGTCAGTTTCCCTGTAAGGGCTGGCTGTAGCTTTGTCTGTCATTCTTCAGGATTTTTCTTTGTCTCCTGTGTCTACCACTTCAACAAATCCAGATTACTTCCTTGGTGGGTTTATTTCTGTAAAGTAATAAGCCCACCAGATTGCCTGGGGAAGGCTTTGTGGAATGAAGTTAGAGCATAGGTCTTACAAGGAGTGGCTGAGGGAGCTGGGGATGTTTAGCCTGGAGAGAAGGAGGCTCAGGGAAGGGATCTTATCACCCTTTACAACTGCCTGAAAGGAGGTTGCAGTGAGGTGAGTGCCAGTACATTCTCACAGGTAACAAGTGAGAGGATTAGAGGAAATGGCCCCAAGTTGCACCAGGGGAGGTTTAGATTGAATACTTGGAAACCTTTTTTCACAGGAGGATTTGTCAAGCCTTGGAACAGGCTGCCCAGGGAACTGGTTAAGTCTCCATCTCTGGAGGCGCTTAAGGACATGGTTTAGTGGTGGGCTTGGAAGTATTAGGTTTGCAGTTGGACTCGATCCTAAAGGCCTTTTCCAACCTCAGTGATCCTGTGATTCTGTGAAGCACTGGAGGGGTCTCTGAGGATGAATAATGGGAATGACCATTTCTAGCACAGCAGGCTGTTCTAAGTTTTATTAATCAGACTGGTGGTTCTGCTATAGAATTGAAACAGGTGTGAGGATAAGATTATTCCCATCCCAACACCACTGGCATGGAATGATCTGTCTTGGCAGCAGTCTTCTATAAACAGTGCTCAGAAATTAGTGGTGTAAGCTGTCACAAGTTTTATTATCCAGGTTCATACAGATTCCATCAACATTGTACCGGAACACATTTAACATCATTCAGGCAGCAGACCTAGAGTGCCATCAAGAGAAAGAGAAACAGGCAAACCAAGAGCTTGTGACACAGAGTCAAGAGCTCCAAGATGGGTGTCTTCTGGAGCTAGAGGTCTTTCCTGAATTGCTACATTATTTTATGTTTTTTGTAGCAGTAACTGCAGTTGACTTGGGTTGACAGGATGCCCCTGTGTTTTCTTTCCAGAGGACTCTGCACGACTGCAGATACTATTGTGGCATAAAAGTGGCTTTAAGGGTTGTCACAGTACCTCTAATGCTTAGATTCTGGGGGAATTTGTAGATATTTGGTAGACATTATTATTCATTTGTTAACTAATACAGAGTCAACCTCTACAATACTGTGGTTGCTGCAATCTCCTGTTCCAGGATGAGTACTTGTTTGTTTTGTCTCTGACACACTGTGGGAATTTTCAGTGCTAACTACTGGACTGTAGTCTGACTTTTAAGCACTAAATAAAAAATATAATAAAAAAATTTAAAATAATTAAAAAAATCTTCATGTCCATGCAAGCAAAACCATCTACTCTGGCTGCCAGAAAAAGTAGTAACCTAGCTTTGTGCTATATTAGACTATTACTTTCCTTTCTCTGTAGATACAGAATGCTAAAGCACTGTAACCTTGCAGTACAATATCCCCTGCTATAAATCACTATGCTGATGTGCATATGCCGATGTGATGTGCTGATGTGCCTCCAGGCCTACAGTTGTCTAAGCTTTTACCATGTCTAAATTCTCACTAATGATCATCCAGATCATCCAGAGCTATGATGAATGTGAAAAGAAAGCAAAATTTTAATTATAAAATATCTTGCCTTTTGTGCAAGGTCCTGAGCCTTCATATCTGCAATTTCACTCAGCATAACATACATTGAAGCTAAGGATATTGAAGCTAAGAACACTACACAAACCACTTGAACAGTACTATGGCACATGGAATGAACATGTTTATTTGTAGAGGAAGGCTTCTGCAGTCACTATACACCAGTATATGCACACATTTCTTTAAACTGCCTGAAGAAGTCAGAGAGTACAACTAGATGACTGTTGTAGGACCCTTCCAACTGAACTAAAAATCTCCACGGAAGAGCCAACCATAAAAACATACCACAGAAAGATATTTTTCCCTAACCTGAAGAACTGAGCAGTGTGTCTCCTAATCCTGTGTCCCTGAGTAAATACATTATTCGAACTAAGCCTCCTTTTTGGCTGCATGAAAATATTTAGCAAGTGTACTCTTCTATTTCTCTCCATATAAAAGCTTCTTTCTTTGCTCTCAAGAACTCATCATGATGGGATGAGTTCTTCATTTATATCTAATCTCCACACCAAGATTTTTCATGTATCTCTTATTCTCCCAAATGTACTGTTTACAGCTATTGTACAAATACTGCTTTAATGAGATCAGTTAAGAATTGCATATATTGTGAGCTTTATAACTGAAAGTAGAATACATCTATCTCTTCTATTTAATATCCATGGGTGCTTCTAATACAATTCTCCTGTCCTGTTACATGAATTTTCTTTAGCGAGATGTCAGACAATGGCTAGTACAGTGGAGTTAATAATCACCAGGTTAAAACCCCAAGCTGTCTATTGAGTTTCATCTATAAGCCTGCTTCATATACTGAAACTGCTTGCAAGTCTTTGGTTTGGTTCTCCTTACTTACTTTATACATACTTTATCCATAACAGAATAATATGTATTGGTTTGGTAGGTGCAGAGTAAGAAAAGAAGAATTCATTGTTTACAGGGATGAGTAAAGCTATTGAAGGTACAAACTGCACCAGGAAAATAAGTTTCTTTGACCAGAAATGAAAGAAATACTGTAAGTAAGGAGCATAGATAATTCTTATATTTTGGATATGGACAAATTATGACTACTTGATTGTATATCAGAACTTCATTGTCTGGAACAGCTCTTCAACACCACTACTAGATATTACAAGTAAAAATAACTGCACTAATAGCAGGATCATTTGCATTCTCTTAGATTCAAATCAGGTGAGGTCACCAGACTGAAGTTTAAAAAAAGTAGAAAGATATTTAAAAGACTCTCCAAACTTGTGTGATCTCTGGGGAGTGCTCCTCTTATCCCTTGTTTCAATTACAAGATTTAACAACCATGAGCGCATATTGCTTTGTGGGGGAACAGTGAATTTTGAGTGCTAAGAAAAAAACCGGTGCATAAGCCACAGTGAAATACAGGTTTATTCCTGGCAGTCTTAACAGATATAGAGAGATGTAGTTAAAGAGAGCGTGAATATAAATAAGGAAAATGAATAAACCAGGTTTTGTTATGGATTCTCACTAAATCAATGAAGTGGGGGATATGGAATTTCTCTGAGTTTTTGCAAGCATGGCTGTTCTACAATTCATACTGCCTAGTATGCATGGAAATATTTGTGTGAATGTCAATTGTCCTTCACTTTTAATGAGAGATGTGGTAGCCTGTTAACCCGCTGCTTTTGCAATGCTGCACTCTCCCTCCTGCTCTTCCCTGCCCCTACTCCTGGCCACTCCCTCGGGCTCTCCCTATTGGTTCCTGTACCCCAACCCTGCCCAGGGACCGCCCCTGAGACCCTGACAAAACCATCCTGCGCCAGACTACGAGGTCTCTCTGCCTCTGAGGGTCACCAGGACAAGATGTGATTAAAGCCATCTCAGGTCTCATGAGAGACCCTTCTCGCCTCCTCTGTCATCACTGTTGTAACGCTGATAGTTGACCAGAGCAATATCGCGGGGCCATCCCAAATGGACTGCGGGATGTGACCGGGTCGCGTTGGCCTGGGTAACCCCTGCTGAGCTCTCAGGAGCTACAGCGTGCTAAGCTAAATCTAGCAGTTACAACAGATAGAATTTTAAAAAAAGTCCATCTATGGATTCTCTGGTACTTACGGTACAGTTGACCAATTTCTTTCTCCACAAAGCAATTCTAATAAAATGCTCCTTAAGCTTTAGACAACAACAATAAACTGGGTTTTCTACAATAAGTGCAGACTATTCATGCCTGCAGAGTTCATGACTGAGAAACTCTTGTAAGGCTGAAAATGGTTCAGACTCCTTGCATTGTGGAGATACCTGATGGAGTCGCATAGAAAGCATATTGAGGAACACACTTTTACCCCCTGTATTCCAGTGGCTCCTCTTCCATGCAATCTTTTGAGGGATGGCTAACAGAGCTATCTGTTCATCTCCTGAAGTCTGTGTTACAGTTATTTACATTCCATGCAGTGTGAAAACATATCTGCAGCTACAGCTCATCACAGAATATGGATGGGGTTTTATGTGAATTTGTAGGTAATTGTAAGAGGAAATAACCTTAATTTAATACAAGTAACAACTCCAATACTGTTAATGAAACTTATTATCATCTTCACTTACACAGCACTATTTATGTACAATAAGTAAAGTTCTAGGATGTAAAGTACTAATGGTGTTTTACATAGACCAATAAACATAATTTTTGATTCCTAATTTGAAAGACTTGGACTAATTTCTCTGGCCACCTTTGATCAACTGGAGAGCTTCTTTGGAGTGGTAGATACTCTTGGTGAAATTTTTTTGCTGAAGAACTTATGAGATCTGAAATTCAGATCTTAAGTTGATCATAGTGAGTAGAGAATTCTCCTGATATCTACAAGGATACTGTGCTTAGAGTGGAAGCCTTGAATGGCTCCTGAGTGCCTTGGAACAAAATACCAAGCAAGAGGTACTTTACTGAAAGATTTTTCATATGAGTCCCTGAAAGTTTTGCCTGTGTGAAGATGGTAGGACTTTCCACTGAATGACTGAGGTGAAATAGTTAATCTAATCATATAATCAACCTATTTCACCAAGGAAACTTACTGTAGTGGAGATAACTATTGTCACAAGCTCACTATCTTATTTGGTCCTAGTGCCTCCACTGAGGCATCAGAAGTGTTGGAACTTGATTTTATGGTAAGGAAAATTATGAAGATGCTTCAGTTTTAATTGACTTGTCCCATGAAAGTTGGTCCAGATGGCAAAAGTACTACCTGGCTTTGTTTGAGGTAGTCCTGGGAAGCAAACAAAACCTTATGCACAGTTTGTGCTGGCTTACTGCTTAGTTCCATTTCCAGGTGAGGAGGAGCAGCTCTTTCAGGCATGCTCACTGTCAGACTCATCAGGGCTTTCTGGCTGAACTCCATGCTGGCGTAGTCACTCAAGAGTGG
Source organism: Corvus brachyrhynchos (assembly GCF_000691975.1). NCBI lineage: Eukaryota > Metazoa > Chordata > Aves > Passeriformes > Corvidae > Corvus > Corvus brachyrhynchos. The sequence goes on along the minus strand of NW_008236438.1, from coordinate 865,994 downwards.
TACTTCAATGGAAATGATGTCTTCTTCACTTGTAACTGCTTCTGCAGGGATTTCTTCATGCCTCAGACTCACGTCTATGTTATTGCTAGGATTTTCTGACTGGCAAGTGTCACACTTGCTGCCTTGTCCACCATCTGTGAAGAGGTCTAGCATCAGAGGAGCCTTTGACTCATGGTCTATGACAAAAAGGCTGGTGGTATCATTGTCTGACAGGGCCTGAAGCAGTGACTTTGAAACGGGTTTCCAGTTAGTCTGTGAGACAAAGCAAGGAAAAAGAATAATATGCTAATTAATTAATTTTATCTCATTTTTGGTTTTAGAAATATGAGTGAAAATACTTTTTTCCCTAATTTAGGGGATCCTCTTCTCCTGTCCCAAAGTATTTAAGCAAAGTTTTTCTTGCTTTTACGTTTACTTGGGACCAAAAGTGTGATGATAAAATGCAAGTCTCATGATGTGCTGTTCTGAGAACAACAGCTTTCAAAAAATTTAGCAAATATGTCACTATAAAAAGGCAGCAACAGCAGCCAGATGAGATTAACCTGTCAGCTGCTGCAAACAGTTTGTTATTAAACTTCATGCCATGTTGTGATCCGAGTATACCTGGGGTAACAAGTTTTTGCAAATTCTGGATGGTTAAATGGAGAACAGGTGGTAACACCAAGTTTTCTTATTTTCCACTTAGATTGTTCCGGGTTTGCCCACATTTGCCATAATGCTTTTTAAATTATGGGCAGGCTGGCATAGCTATTAGGTTTTTTTCTTTCCTTCTCCCCGCCCCACCCATTGCTCTAAATATTTTTTGCAAGAAATAAGTAAGTGTGTATTGTTTTTTATTTCCTTCTTCTTACAATTTGTGATCTGACTGGGAAATAAGAATGCTGCTCTTTGAAATCTCAGCAATACCACATCAGATATCTGTATTTTTCTCTTGTAATGCGATAGAATAAACATACAGAATGTAGCAAGATTTGCTCCCTGCCTCTGTTTTGCAGCGCCCATTTGGGGAATGCCTTTCTCCACAGTTCATTAATTGTTTAGAATACCAAATTACTTCTTGACAATGTATCTGGTAACCTGTTTATTGTACTGTCTCCTGACATAGTGCTTTTTCTGCTTTCTCCCAAGCCATTATCTGGTATCTGGCATTTCTGTGTCTGACATGTTATCAACATTACGGTATTCTTTACCAGGTGTGGTTAACACAGACTTAATTTTCTTAGACAGTTGCTTTGTCTCTGAAGGAAAAGTTAAAGGCATTTTAAATTTATATATTTTGCTTTTAAATATTTTGTGTCAAAGTGGCACTGTGGTTCATAAAACCTATTTGTCCTTTCTGTAGCATGCAGCCTCAGTGTATTTCACTTGCAATTCTTCACTGCAAAATGACTACCTGATAATAGCTCTGAACTCATCACTTCTTTATCTACATTTAGGTGGAAGAAAGGAATAAAGAAGGTGAGGAAGTCCTGATCCAGAATATGAAAATCCATACTTGCTGTGTCACAGGAAGCAATGCTGATATTCAGCAAAACTTCTGATTACTAGCAGACTATCAGGGTCTTCTGAAATTTTGTTTCTGATTACTTCACTCTGTATCCCAGTTTTGGCCACTGTCTGGCTTGTAGACACCTACTAGCCAATGCCTGAAATTTGACTAGATAGAAGTCTGCTTGTTAAAGATCATGAGAGAAACTACTAGATTGACAAGTGCCAAATTAAGGTCAGGCCTTCCAGAAAAAGAGATTTAAGAAGGGAAGCAGTATTAGTCCCTGCTCCAAAAACACAGTGGTAGGTGGTCTGAGACTTAAGAGATAAACGTAGGTGTTCTAAGACGAGAACTTTTAGTATCAGATGTCACCAAAACCGCTGCAGAAATCTTATTAAAACGGGGAAGGCAAGAAGGCAAAGATAAAAACAAGTCCACTAATAGGCAAAGGTGGATAATGTGGTCTCCAGCAGCTGCTTCTAACAGCTTTATTTTTTCCTAACAGCTGATTTCCCTGCTTTTTTAGTGCTGAAATTAAGGTATACTTATCAAAACATATGAGAAAGCTGTGCAGGTGCTCCTCAGCCAGCCACCAGCTGCCAGCCAGAGTCCCTTTGGAGGCAAGCAGGGTCTGAGGAGTGAGGAGCAGACTTCAGAAAACACCATGTCACATGCCCTCTGTCATGAGACTTCTCTGGAATTAGGCCACAATTCATTACTTTGTATTTTGAATAACTTGGACTTAATAATCAGTTTGAGTTGGTGAAAACTGACTGGATATAAATACTGAATTTCTCTCTTTAGCCTCCATCTACCCCCATTCAGCTTTGATTTGTTCTTTTAAGAACCATGCCTTTAAAAATGCTCTACAATGTACTCAGAAAAGTCTGAGACCTTTATTAAATTTAAAAGAATATACAGCCTATGCCTAAATAACAACCATCCCCTATCCTGTATTTTGAATATTACTCTGGCTTTCCTGCTGTTGATATTAGACATCTTCTGGAGTGAAGCATGAAAGAACAAATGACTGGCATTATAGATTAATCAAAGATCTCCCCTGTGTATTTTTTCATGCTATCAGAAGAGTACTTGCCATATCTTGGAGTGCACTGCTGTTTCTTGGGCTTGGTACACTGGGCCAGTATGATATTTTCAGCCTGTAAAGAAGCATTTTAAATTTATAATCAGGTTAAATGACTGACGTTTCCTATGCATTTAAATTAATTACTGTTCCTATATAACATATTAATATTTTTGTGACCATCAAAAAAAGGTATTCTACAGAGATTTTTAAGCATAATGCTAATTAGAAGCTGAAGAACAAACTCAGTAGTCGACACTGAAATGCTGAGTTAATGATGATTAGCATCTTTGTTCAATGACAAAGGAGCTGTGAAAGTGCTGGCAAAGTTGTCTCTTTCTATACATTTAATCTATACATCTAATATTTCTATACATCTAATTAGTTATCATTTCCAAAAAACCTCTCTCTTTTTTGAGGGCTTTGGGACAACTAGGACAAAGTTTGTTTCAGTAAGTACTTGCTCCTGGGCTTCCTTTCCGTTAAATACGAAGAGCAAGATACTGCTTCGTTCAGCCCGTGTGCAATGGCACTGGTGGTCTGGAAGAAGCTCTAAGGGGGCAACACAGCTCCTGCTCTTTCCGGATTGTGTTTGGCTCATTCTGGGAGCTATTACATACAGCATCTCACCTCCATTAAAAAAGCCTCAACACAGCATTAAGAGAGGCTGATAGTTTAAGTAGTCCATCACTCAGCCTTAGTGTTGGCTTCAATGTTTTTCAGTTTTGAAATTAAATCTAGATTTCATTAGCTTTAGGATACTTCGCGTCTGCTTAGGCTGTGGTTTGAGGTGAAGAATGTAGCTGTAAAGTTACTGGATCTCTTGCTGATCCTGTGAAGATAGGTGTTTGGCTCACTGGCTGGCTCCTTTTTTACAAATGAAGAAGGCAATTGAGATGAGGGTTTTGCTGCACCCTTCATCTCAGTTAAAAATGTTCAATATTACTACAAATTTACAAATCTAAGCACTCTTTTGTAGTGCTATGCTGGGTTCCTGTGTGCTGCCTGTTTGTTTTATAGGGGTTTTTGTCATTTTCTTTCCTATTGGGTGCAGACAATGAAGTGTGGTCTTAGTTTAACACAATTAAGTTTGCTCTAGGTCAAAACTTTGGTGTAGGTCTCAGAAGTTCTTGTCAAAACTACTGTATCAGACACAGTGGAACTCAAAGTACAATCTGAAAAGGTAAGAGCACAGGAGGCTTCATGGGGAGTATGTTTCCCAGAGGCAAGGACAGGAGTTTAAGCTAAAGCAGGCTATGTCATGCTGTGGTTTTCATGGCTTTCAAGCCACAGGTTGCGCCATCTGTCCTTTAGCTGCTGCGCTTTCAGCTTCTGAGGCTGGTGCTGTGTGAAGAGGGGAAAAAGGGAAGGTAGTGTTCTAGGACACTAAATAGTAACATGACTGGCTGTATGCAATTAAGTTTGTCAAAAAATTAATACTAGAACCCATTACTATGCAAACCATTTTCTTTAAGTCGTAGTGTATGCTGCAATATTGTGCCTCAGATTATTATGTGGGGGTGAATACTTTATTATTGTGGGAAACAATTTCTCCTAAAATAAGAGGACCACCTTCACATCTTACAGGCACCCTTGTTTTTCTGTCTTGTTCCTACTTATTCATATATTATTCTTTCTCATTATGTGCTTGTATGCATACTTTATACCTTTAATATCTAAATGTGTTTGCAAGAAACATGTTAGATAAAAACAATTAAATGCATGCTTTATCTACATATAGAGCATATTTCCCACTGTGAGAAATGGTCCTGGCTCTTTCTAAGGGTGTTTGTGACAGGAGGTGGTTAGATAATGGAATCAAAAGCTAAAGATGATAGATTTTTGACAAACTCTTTTTACTATTTTATTCAGCATATAGTGACTTGTAATTGCTCTCACTGTGCAAATGAGTACAGTGGCTTTTATGTTGTGTGTTTTTTGAGTTGTGTTGCCTTTAATGACAAAAAAGGCTCAGTGCTATGAAGCCCAGATCTAAGCAAAACAAGAGTGCTGCTAACAACTCCAGCCAATATTCTGTTCTTACCTTTTAAGCACTAGAGAACAAATGAGCGGTGCAAAAACCAGAATGAGTATCATGCTGAAACAAAGGCCAATCACAAAACCTTCAAATTCTCCTTTATCTGATGGGAAACAGAAAGATAGAATCAGATTTATGGTGTTTAAGTACAGAAAGGCCTTATTAACTTCATGAGAGAAGTATTTCAAACAGAAGTCAAAGCCAACTTTACACTTCTTCTGGAATTTAAGTAAAATCTAGTTAAAACTAGACCTGGTATTTTCAGGGGAGTATGAGCTTTTCAGGTTTGTATTCTTAAGATATCTAGGTATCATAGAGTCACAGAACAGTGGGGATTAGAAGGGATCTCTGAAGATCACCTGTTCTAACCCCCTGCTAAAGCAGGTTCGCCTAGAGCAGGTGATACAGGATGGCATCCAGGCAGGTTTTGAATATCTCTAGGGAAGAAGACTCCCCAGCCTCTCTGGCCAATCTGTTCTTGTGCTCCATCACCCTCACAGTAAAGAAGCTCTTCCTCATGTTCAGATGGAAATCCCTGTGTCTCAGTTTATGATCATTGTCTCTTGTTGTGTCACTGGGCATTACAGAAAAGAGTCTGGCCCCATCCTCCTGACACTTGCCCTTAGTGTATTTGTATACATTGGTAAGATCCCCTCTCTGTTGCCTCTACTCCAGGATGAAAAGGCCCAGCTCCCTCAGCTGTTCCTCATTAGTAAGGTGCTCCAGTTCCCTAAA
>NW_008236438.1:837763-860584 GCF_000691975.1 Corvus brachyrhynchos | reverse complement strand
CGAATGCCCCCCAGGATACCATTGGCCTCCTTGGCCACCAGGACACTCTGCTGGCTCATGGACAGCTTGGTGTCCACCAGGACCCGCAGGTCCTTCGCTGCAGAGCTGCCCCCCAGCAGGTCAGCCCCAGCCTGTGCTGGTGCCTGGGCTTGTTCCTCCCCAGGTGCAGGACCTGGCATTTGCCTTTGCTGAATTTCAGAGGGTTCTTCTCTGCCCTTCTCTCCAACCTGTCAAGTATACTTTTTCACCCCATGCTGTTACGTGAGCTCCAGTTGATTTTAGTAGGTCAGGACCCTCATGCATGTCTGACTTGACAAGAAACTATTTGAGCGAAAGTGGCTTCTAATCTGTTTCAGGATTTATTAGTAGGGTTTCGGAGATTTTTTGGCTGGTTGGTTTTGGTTGGGTTTTGTTTGTTTGTTTTATTTGGTTGGGGTTTTTGTGAGATCATGCATGGTCCTCATAGCAATAATATGTTTTGTGTATTTGGTTAGTGTCCATGCTTTACTTTCTAAGAACATTAAGACCACGTTGTCTGTAATCAGCCACTTGTCAATCCTTGGTGCAAACCTATGTCTCCTATCGCCTCTGTTAATACTTGCTTGAGGTACTTTCTATCAATATCCCACCTGCCTAAAGAGGAGAAAGTGTTTGAGAGGTTAATGAAGGTTGATAAAGTGCTCGGGCAGTAACACTGCTGCTAACACCGGAACCAAAACTGATTGTGATGTTAAGACTGAGTCGGTGTAGAGGTCTTTTTTATAGATGGATACATCAAAAGTTTAAAAATAGTGCCAGGAAAGTGTGGCCAGTTCATGATTGTGTTACTGATATTGACAAACCATATTTGCAAAAAGCCACTTGTTTTTCTTTTCCTACCCATCCCCCAGCAAAAATGTCTCTTTTTTTTTTTTTTAACCAAACAGCTACCTAGTAGTAAAAACTAATTTAGAAAGCTATGTATTGCCTTGTTGCTGAAAAAGGCTTTAATAGCAAAGAAACCTGAGATTCTCTTAATGGATTAAGTGACCTGTGAAATATTGGGGGAGAGGAAAAATAGTAAATGTAATGTTTAAATTCACTGTAATTACTTGAATTTTTAAAACATTGTATTAATCTCACTCTGCATTTTTGTTACTTTACTGAACAATTGAACCCTCTCCAAATATATGTTTGTTAGGATGAGTGGAATAGAGTCCTGCAGAAAAGCTCCACTTTAATATTTTGTATTGACAGGAGAAAGTTTTCAGTAGGGGGGAGGAGGGGTGCAATCCTTGTTGATTTCAAGAAATATTTTATATTTCTCGTCTTTTTTTTCTGCTTCACACTTTTGACTATTCAGTTGTTTGATTTTATACCTCCTTCACTTAACACACAGAAGTTTTTGTGGGAAGAAAGCATTTTCATACTATTGTCTCTGAATTTTACAGGTTACTGATAGCATCTTAGCATGTTCTTTTCTTTTTCTATTTAGAAAGATTCATTAAGGGAACCTGTGGTCAAACAAAAATAAGTCTGTTGCAGTGTTAGTTTTAGTTTAACTGGTGAAGTGTGAAAAATGTTTGAAAGACTAAGTTTAGTCAACCCTACATGATTTTAAGTTCTTTAGACTTTTTAAATGTAATTGTATTGGTATTAGCCTTTCCAGGCACCTCTGAGACAAGAAAACTTTTGCCAGCGAGCTAAAGGACCTGTTACTTAAAATGTACTTAAATTATAACAAAGCAAAAACCACTTTGGTTAGTTTTCACCCACATAGGAGCAATAGAAAGATACTTAATTTTTTAATTTTACAGTTAATGGCTCAGGAAGCCAGTTTTATGTGATTGCTCAGGATTTTGCCAAGAGCAGATGATTGAACTTTACTAGTCAGGCAGAAATTTAAACTGCTGAAATCTATGACAGTAACTGTCAATAGATAAAGATATGTGCACATAGCTAGCGCAAGAAGGTCAGAAAAGGTCTCAGAAATGAAGAACCCTAGCTAAATCTTCCCTGTATACTAGGTAATGAAATACAGGCAGAGTTGTTCTGTGATAAAAGTTTACCTCTTACAGAGGAACAATTTTCTGTATTTGCTCTCAGCAACTGAGGATTGACTAATAAACCTTGTGAGTAAGCACAGAGAGAGCATAAAGCAAGGATTCATGCTGAGTAATGCAGATGCATAGAGGTTCCAGAGTACCATATTTTGGAGTGCTGAAAGGTTGTGAAAGAGTCAGAGGTCCTTCTCCAGCACTAGTGAATCCTGAAATCTGTACACGATAGGTGGTCTTTTCCTTCAGTCCGGTGAGATGGTAAGTTGTGGTAGAAGAGTTGAGAGTAAGAGCTGAAATACAGGAGGGTTTGGGGAGGAGATGATTAGATGAACTCTCATGACTGAGCATGTATCAGTGTTGCTGACTGGGGAAGAGGCAAAATTTCAATGCCCTAATCCTCATCTGGAGGAAATCACACTGTGCAGATGTTCTTTGGATGGATACCAGATTTCTCTGAAATATTTATGTACATTTTAAATGCAGAGGTAAGAAGCATGAGCTTTTAACACACCAAAGCTGTATTGGGTTTGCATGGCCACGTTTTGGTAGCAGGGGGGCTACAGGGGCAGCTTCTGTGAGAAGCTGCCAGAAGCTGCCCATGTCCAACAGATCCAATTCCAGCTGACCCCAGGACAGATGTGCTGCTGGCCAAGGCTGAGCCAATTAGAAAGGGTGGTAATGCCTGCGTGATAACAGATTTAAAAGGAAAAGAAAGTTATTGTGCAAATGTAATTGCAGCCAGAGAAGAGCAGGGTGAGAATGTGTGAGAGGAACAGCCCTGCAGACACCAAGGCCTGGAGAGAAGGAGGGGCAGGAAGTGCTCCAGGTGCTGCAGCTGAGGTTCCCCTGCAGCACGTGGTTTGTGGTTCATGGTTCATGGCGAGGCAGCTGTGGCCCTGAACCCATGGAGGTGCCTGGGGATGCAGAGATCCACCTGCAGCCTGTGGAGGAGACCCAGGCCAGAGCAGAGGAGGCCTGAGAGTGGGTTGTGAACCTGTGGGAGGCCTGTGCTGGAGCAGGGTCCTGGCAGGGACCTGCAAACCCATGTAGAGAAAAGCCCATGCTGAAGCAGGTTTCCCAGTAGGACTTGTGACCCTATGGGAGATCCACGCTGGGGCAGGCTGAAGGACTACACCCTGTAAGAAGTGAACACTGTGAATGCTGGAGCAGTTCATGAAGAACTGTAACCCATGGGATGGACTCACACTGGAGAAATTCACAGAGATCTGTCTCCCATGGGAGGCACCCCACACTGGAGCAGGAAGACTCTTCTCCCTGAACAGTGGCAGAAACAATCCGTGATAAACTGACCACAAGCCCCAGTCTGTGTCTCCCTGTGCTGCTGATGGGGAAGAGGTAGAGCCTGGGAAGGAGGGAGTGGTGGAGAAAGGTGTTTTAAAGATCTGTTTTACTTGTCATTATCCTACTCTGAATTTCACTGGCATTAAATTCCATTAATTTCCCCAAGCCAAGTCTGTTTTGTCCATAGAGTAATCTGAGATCTCTTCTAGTCCTTATCTCAACCCGTGAATGTTTTATTTTCTCTCCCCTGTCCACTTGCAGAGGGGACAGAGTGGGTCTGGCATCCAGTTGCTCTGGTACCCAGCCAGGGTCAAACCATCACTGGTGAAGAATTCAGAAGGCTGTGTACACTTCATGAGAGGAAAATATATCTAACATGCTGAAGCATTGTTTTTACGTTGATTGTAACAGTTAACATTAGGACTAGCCCTTATCAAAGCTTTAGTCTCACTCAAGTAGTTGTTCAGCTTGATTTATGCTAATACTATTACTCATCATTCAGTACAGGAACAGGGCTGTGCATTCTGCTTTACCTGCTTTGTGGGGCTTTCAGCTCAGCCTTTCTTTTCTGATGGTGCAGGGATTTTTCCCTTGGCCAGAATAATGTACATGCAACCATGTTGTAAGGATGTTTTTAATGGGGCAGAAATTACTTTTCAAGTTTGTCACTGTGGATTTAAGATCTTCACAGAAGTAGATGTGGTGCTGTAGCCTATGGACTTTCTTCCCCCAAATTCTCCAATAGAATTATACTCCCTGCCTGGAAAACATGGCAATTGGGTGTCATGTCACTGCTGTATTGACTGGTTAAGGCAGAGGAAAAAAAAAGAAATTAGGTTCAGTCCTGGATGTTCCCATTCTGGCTCCTCTTGTGCTTTCAGATAGGTATTTGAAGTGGAATAGAGTCTCCAGAAGACTATGGCTCTGTAAAGGCATAGGTCAACATGAATTACAGAACTCTTACTCTCTGTCTTAGATGCTCTTTGTCTTCTCTAGCATGTCTACAATTTTATTTGAAAGTCAGTATGTACAAAGATAATGTGTTATTACTTATGGCAAAGAGACTTCCCACTATAGAGCAGAAAGAAAATGCTTATCAAAAGAAGTATGGGGATTTTTTTAATTGAAAACTCAAGTGGTTTGAATTCACAGCTACTCATTTATTCCAATGTGTAGAAGTTTCATCATTTGTTAATGTTTGTACCATCATTTGTAGTTTGTTAAGGTTGAAAAAGACCTTTGAGGTCATCAAGTCCAAAATTAAACGTAAAAACTACCAATTTAAGAAAAAGTTTCTAAAAGTAAATTTATAGTGGTGTCTTTGGAAACCGGTAAGAATTACAAACTGCTAATTGAGTTGAAAAATGAAATATATAATGTCTTACATCCTATACAAAGGCTCAGACTCAAGCTCGGATGAGTTGCGATGAAACATAAAGGTGTTGTGACTGAAATCTTAATACTTCAGAAATACTGTAAGTGTATGTCTTCCTTTAAGTGTTACTAGAGAATTCTGCTGTAAATTAATTTTCAAGGAAGTAGCAATATTTAATTTGAGATAATATCTAGAAAATTCTAGGTGTTCATGGGAGCATCTAGAGCACAAAAAGTCTAACCAGGAGCTGACCTTTGAGAGCAGAGCACTCAGTTTGCACAGAAAGCATAAATAACTCAGTATACTTAATGGTCTGAATTAAACTTTTCTTTCTTAACTCTGAGCTGCTGCTTTCTTCTGGCAATGGTGGCTTACCCGGAGACTTCTGCCTTGATGAATCTGTGTAACTGATCCTGTATCCCTGGAGAAAGCCCAAACAGTCTTCTGCAGGTATTTCAGTCCACTTCACAACTGCAGAATGCTTTGTGATATTCAGAATTGTCACATGACCAGGACCTGTCCTAGGAACTTAAAAAAACAGATATTTGAGTTCTGCATCAATACCTGTGCAGTAGACATACAAGACTGAAACCTAGCTGCTTCCAAGAGAGTTTCTTGTCGGATTCTAGATCCCATAAATACAACGTAAAGGATGCAAGAGAAAGGCAAAATCCCATAGAGTAAAAGCCCCTCACCTTAAACAATACCAAAATAGGCAGAAATTGTGACTGTCTCATTATGAATATTTTACTCCAATAGTGACAGTCATACTCCTTTCAATTTGCAATATAAGACACTATGAAATTGGGATTGGAAAATCCGATTTAATTTAAATTTGAGCCTCATGGGTCTGAGACCCTCTTCCTGTTATTTCTGGTAATGTCGCATGTAATAAATATTTCTGTGGACTTGTCAGTAAGGAACAGCATTCAGGTAATTCACTGCTAGGACATAACTGCTAAGCCTAAAGGCAACGCTAACTGGAGAATGCTGTTCAGTCACCTGGAAAAGAAATCTTGTGTAGCCTCCCTTTTATTGCTGCAGATAGGAAACAAGAAGAAATATAATGGGTGAGGTTGTTCAAAGGGGAGGAATACCTCCTTCAACGGTGTAAAAGTGGGTCACTCCAAAAGTCATTTCATGTCTTAGGAAACTTTCACACTGACACACATCAGATGCATGTACCATTATTTTGTACAACTTATATGGTTGAAAATTGTCTGGAAAACAAATAAAGGTATGTCAGGGTTTACTGAAAAGTTATAAATTACAAAGAAGTAGAGGAAAGACAACAGCTTCATAGTTTTTCTGTATAGTTCTTGCTTTCTGAGATTCAAAGCATAGTATAATTGTATAGTGCTTTATATTGAGTACAAAATATGTACATCCTTCTTCAGTGTCTCTGGATGCTTAATGCTAGCTATTTCAAAATCAGAACAGGACATAACATGGGTTTTCTTTTAAAAGATGACTGATCTGTTTATAGTCTCCCTATGGGAGGCTTTAGCTGCTGAAGGAGAAATTGGGAACTAAAATGGCTGTAGTTATCTTAATTCAGGGATAGATATTTCCCACTCAGCTAGAATATATAAACAAGCAAAAAACCTAGATATAATGTGGCACTGCAGATGTTGCAGAAGAACCAAGGTAAACAGTGAACTCTCTAGAAGACTTTGTAGAACTCTGAAGCTAAATGTTCTCTACTGTACATAAAAACCAGTCCTGAATGGCTTTTGCAAGAGGCCACCTACATGACTTTAATAAAGATTTTCAATGTCCGTTCCATAAAGAAATCCCTGACTGAAGCCCATCATGCCTAGCTTGGTAAGCGGAATACTGGACTTGAGAACTTCAGCTTTGACAAATACAGACATTGGGATAAAAATAGAAATTAATCTTAGAGAGTCTGTTTAATAGAGCAGTTTGTATTGAAAGACAAGCTTACCTAGGTACAAGATGAAAAGTTTTTTTTAAAGCCAGTAAAGCCAGGTGTGCCTGGAATGTGGGCAAGGAGAGACATTGTACCAGCAGCTTAGCTGAATTTCTTGCCCAACAGCATCCAGAAGAATCCTAATGAAAACTCTGCTTTTTATCTGCCTTAATGTTGCTAAGCATTAGATGATGACTCAATACTGGACAAATATTAAGAGTTGCACTTATCTGGATGGATCTTCAGTTTGCCCTTAAAAACAGAATGAAAATCCTACTCTGCCCAACCAAAAATAACCAAGAGATGAAAGGGTGCCTCCATAGGAGGTGCAGTGGTTGCTGTTACCTAGTGTGAAATTTCCGGTAGCCGTAGTTACTATTTTCATGTGCATATCCTCTTTACCAGTGCCCCAGTCAACCACAAAACATTTTGGATTGTATTCTGGAGTCCATGTGACAACTGCATTGGTTCCCTGGCTTTTGACATGGATTTGACCAGGCAAGTCTGTGAACAAATATACAATTAAAGGTTAATAAACAGAAAAGTAGTTTTCTCCCCTATGGTTTTTCTTTATCCATTTTGCTCTGTCTTTGGAGGTTATTCATTAAGTAGTTACCATTGCAAGTGACCCACTTACCATAGTAAGGTTTACACCAGTATTTCAATACAGGAAACTGAGCATTTACAATGCAATGGTGTCTGGGGGCTACAGTGTTGATTGCTGTTCATGACTTTTCCTTGTTTCTGATTGTTGGAAATGAAATGGTTGTTCCAAGCCTCAGGAAGAGGAAGTCTGGTGTTGCTAAATAAGTTCCTGTGAGCCGCTAGTAACTGCTATACACAGAGCAACTGTGAGATAATGCTTGCCTGGGTAGGGGAGGAGGAGAACAATGAATCATAGCTAGATAATTTTATATTTCATATATTTTGCATTTTCTGAAAGGATCATGAAGATTTTGACATTATAAAAGACAGGCTACCAAACTAGGAAAGATCTTCTTACTGACACTAAGGAGGGAGAAGAGCAACCTGCCATTTTGAGACAAGAAGTGGACCTTGTGGCAGATATACATGCTCTCTGTTTTATCTCCTGTCTGGAAAGCAATCCAAGAAAGGCAAATTAATTTTGAGGGAGCTGTGGTTGTCCAAGGGAACTGGGGTTGCTGGGGTTGTTTGAAAGGGCTGCGGTTGTTTAGCCTGGAGAAAAGGAGGCTCAGGGGAGACTTTATCAGTCTCTGCAACTGCCTGAAAGGAGGCTGTAGCCAGGTGGGGGTCAGTCTCTTCCCCCAAGCCATTAGCAAAGGGACAAGAGGCACAGTCTCAAGCTGTGCCAGGGGAGGTTTAGGCTCAACATTAGGAAGAATTTCTTCACAGAAAGAGTGATTGGGTATTGGAATGGGCTGCCCAGGGAGGTGGTGGAGTCACTGTCCCTGAAAATATTTAAGAAAAGACGGGATGTGTCACTTTAGTGCCACGGTCTTATGGACAAGGTGGTGTTAGATCACAGATTGGACTCAACGATCTCAGAGGTCTTTTCCAAATTAATTGATTCTATGATTCTGTAAAGAAAATGGCTGTACTAGCTGAGGAAAAGTTGTGTGTGCTGAGAAGGAATTTATCTTGAGAATGGACTTAATGCGCATTAAGTATCTTCTCAGTAATTCATGATAGATACAGAGAAGTTGCGCTGAAGTACAGTCAAATAGAAACAGGTGGAGAGAGCCGTGAAATACAGGCTCAGAGGTTCAGTAGACAACATTGTCAGTGAAAAGGTGGCTTGAAACGGTTGATATATTTTATCAGAAGAGAGCTAAGGGACTGAAATGTAAGGGCAAAATCAAGCTTTTACCTCTTAGCAGGACAAAGGAGAAGAGAATGAGGGGTGTGTTAGAGAATTCTGGATAAGCAGTCATTTGCAGCTATCTGAAGCTCAGCAAGGGTACTTGCACACATCTTTGCTTGTGAATGCTATAGCTTAATTTAAAAAAAAAAATCTTACTTTGTAAGAGAGGTTCTTCTTATATTGCAATAAATATACCTCAAGATTGTAACACATGAATCTAGCTTATATTATAAGGAAAACATTGTTAGGTTTATTTTTTAAAAGAAAAGACTGTTTGTTAAGGCGTTACAAAGCTTACATGTTCATTAGAAAGTGACATGTACATCCTATCTGTTCCTTCTCCTATGTGCCATTTAGAGTAATAATGAAATAAAGGACAGTAGCAGGTCTCTTAATAGTTATTTACCTCAAAAATTTAGACTTGCACATAGTTCTGTGAACTTTTTTTTAAAACATGACATCTACTTGATGTTGAGGACAGTCCATAAACCATTTTCTGAAGTACATCCAGCACATGGTACTTTCTCTAGCTTAAGAAACAATAAGTGCTAAACTGAATATTAAATTACTATCTCTTAACTTCTACCAAAGTATCTTCTTAAGAAACAATTCTGACTCCCAGTATGTAAAAATATCAGCCTAAAAAATATTCAAGAGAATGCTTTCACCTATCCCAAAGTATGTCTAAAAGTAGCCTTGGAGATTGGTCATAAAACTTCCCAACCACTCTGGTGAATGAATGATAAGGTAAGTACCTGTTCCATAGAATTCTGGGACAATATACATGGCTTGTGGAGATTCTCCTGCTTCATTATAGGCAGAAATATTAACTCTATAGTAAGCCATGGAGAGATTTACAAGAATTTTTCCCTCTTTGAGAGAGATGCGATTTGGTGAGTGGCTGCAGCTGTTGGGTATTCTTTCCACATTAACGAAATATCCAAGGACGTTCTCATTTTGTGCTACCTAGCAAGAGGAAAAACATTATTATTCTATAAATGCTGTTATGTCCCGTGCAGAAAATCAAGAACTATTTAACTGTATAAACAAAATGGAGCCTCCAATAATGGGGATAAAATCATACTGTTTTAATTAGGTCATTAGGAATCAATGAAGCAAAGCATTTCCTTAAAATTAACAGCATGCTTAAATTGAGAGGATTTTAGTACAGGATTAAGAATTTTCCTTAATTGAGATCACAGTTATGTGTATGCAATTAGCAATAACAGCAGTGAAGCAGCTGTAACGTTCTCTACATTTCACTGGAACATATCCCTCATTATTAGGAACTTGAAAGTAAATGAGAGGTGTTTAATTGAAATTTATGCCTCTGGGTACCCTCATCTACTCGGGCTTGGTTAGGTATCTAGTCTCTTTAAAGAGAAATGCTAGTAATTATGCTACAAATTTGGAAACTGTTAAATATCCATTGGTAGAAATTTCTGGTGGTGGTTCACTCATTATTTTACTGTACTAATCTTAATAAGAGATTGGAAAATGCAGTGCACAGAAATGGAAATTGCTGCAATATAGGCAGAAACTTAATACACGAAGGCCTGTGAATTCTTCAAGGATTATTTCTGATATCAAGATTGTCTGTTATTTCTGGCACAAAATTAATAGTGTGTAGATACCACGAAGCTGTGAGGCTGGGTTATCTTAATGAAATAATTGGATACTTTTGGAGTAACATAGACAGGAAGACATTTAGTAATGTCTTGCGAGGAATTTCAGAAAAAACTGGAAGCTCTTAAAATGAAAACATGTTTTTCCCTGGAAAAGAAGGGAAGTTTTAGTGATTTTTCAAGATTATAAATGGATATAGTTTTTCCTTGTAGGTTTCTAGCACCTGAATCACTAGCATATAGATGCAATGAATTCTGCAGCAAGTGTACAATATCCAATGCCTTTTGCATATCAAGTGTAGTCTCAATACAATGAGAAAGTCTGTTTTTCCCTGCTATGTATTAAATAAATAGCATATACATAACAGAAGGTACCCAGACTCAGAGTGAACCTTACCTCCCACTTCAGAAGAACACTTCTTCTTCCGGGAGAGTTTTGTGTGGTTACATTATATGATATTCTTGGCTTGTTCACGAGTTCTGGTAAACATGGTAAAAGATGGAGATGTGCACTCAAATGAGTCATTCTGATGTTCATATTTTCAACAGTATCTGAAAATGCTATTCCATATGGCACAAAAATTGGAAAAGCACTTACATTCATATTTACAACTAGTAGGATGAAGCTACATTTCACTTACTGTGAGGGACCAAAATCTCTTTGCTCCAAATGCAAACACAGTTGAGACCATCCTTGGTTACACATCTGAGCTGAACAATGTATGAAGACTTAGTATTTACATTTGAAATGGTGACATTGACAACATTGCTTTCTAGAGGCACCTAAAAAAAAGATCATTTATGTAGCAGCAATAATAATCTTACATTAATTGTTTTCTCAGCCTAAGACTGGTCTTCTGACTCAGCTGAAAGTAGAGGTTCCTGTCATCAAATAGGAATTACTACGCATTTTAGTCAAGGTATTTTCATTCTTTCAAGGCAACACCCTCTTTTTCATGAACTTGTTCTGCTCACTCAGGACAATAAGTAACCTGGTCTAAATATTACTTTTAAAATCAGTTAGACCTGACATATACTGAAAACCAAAAATTTACTTAACTCTGAGCCTTAGTGACATTCTCAAGAACAAGAACTCAAGGGAAAATTAAATATTTTAAAAAGTCCTTATTTTTAGAAGTATCATTATGTCTAAATAGATCCTCATGACTGATGTCTTAAAGAGCATGACTGGATTGAAAGTGTGTCTTCCTGTGCCTTGGCACTGCAGAAGTGATGTGCATCTGCAGCTGATGACGGCACTGGAGTCTGTACAGGGAATGGAGTTTTTCTTCAAACAAAGACATCACCCATGTCTAAGAAAAACCCTGAGCTGAAAAATACAGAGAAAATAAGAGAAAATACAACCGAAAACAGTTGTTATTGCTTAAACTTTTTCCTAAACCCCCCCCTAAAAAAACAAAGCCCCACTGTAAGGTGACCAACTCTTCTCTTTCAATTTCTGCAGTACTTTATTTTCTAATTAATAAGTTAATTAATTAACTTCTGTGGCAGTGTGCTCACCTACCTCCCCTCCACTTCCCCTCCATCCTGCCCTTCATTTCGTGTAATCCTGCTCAAGTGATAACCGCAATCAGCAGACATAACCAATGTGTCTGGACCATCACCCATCTCAAAGTTAATTCAGGGCAGACAGATAACATGAAAGACAAGGGCTAATTTGAGCAGTTCATCCACCTAACCATAGTGCTGGTTAAGGTTCAAGTCAACTTTGGAAGAAATTAATATCTGAAGTGAGCATGTATATGTCTTTAAGTGACTCATCTTACCCCTTAAATAGTGGATAGCCCACAGCCTCTTGAGCTCTCCCGCACAGCAGTAGGCTATACAACAGTATCTCTTGAGTAGGGACGCCTCTTAAGGCTACTCCTCAAGGTTGAGAGAATTTTTGTCTCATCAGATACTTGATTAAGTGACTTGGAAATTAGTACACTGAAAATTTTAAACCTCATTTAAGTGATACAAAGGATTGATTGTGCACATACAATCCTTCAGACATAAACTGTTGACCAAGTCTGGGACTAAGTCTGGATCTGGAAGTAACTAGACTTACAGGGGCTCTGAGAAGAATTTTAGAATGCAAGGGGAGCCTTTCTAAGCATCATGACCCAATTAAAAAGTCTCCCTAGCAGTTCTGTCTGACTCTATTCTCCATGAAGTAATCAAGTGCTCCTTGCCATCTACTCTTGTTAAATGCCTGTCACATTTACTATCAAACTTCGCTAGATTTCTGTTTTATATCAGTAAACACATTGCTACTTCTTTCTTATGAGTGAAGGATATTGTTCTGACCATGACAACTTCATGTAATTTTGCTAATAGAAAATGCTTGGTTGCAAAACTAAGGACAATACTACAGAAAGACTCCAAATCTCTATAGAATAAGAGGGAAGTGGAAAGGATTTAAAACCCAAATGTTAAATTACATTAAATGTACACAAAGTACATTTATCCTACTCTTGATAAACACTAGCTTTATACATCTTCTGTGCATGTGTGGCCATACTCACTTACTCAGCTGCAAGTGTAGCCTATGTCCACATGATTAGAAAGAGATTACAGCCTAAATTCATAGGATTAGCTGGGACCTGGGAGATAATGAATATTTATGACCTGTAGTCTTCAGTCATTTGTATCACCAAGTGTGGCTATCTCTACTAGTCCTTCATAGTACTCATGTGAATCTTCAATCTCCCCTGTCTCCAGAACCTGCAGAATGTGCATTTGTAGTGCTCTTAACCCTCTGTTCTTCCACATGCCATGTGCCAGATAGTCTGCACATTGTTATCTATCTATTGCACTGCTGGATGGGCTATGCTTGGGTAACTGGCTGTCCTAGGATGGTCTAGGAATTGTGTGCAAGTGAACAAGGGGACCTTTGCAAGACCTGCACATTCTTTGTACTGAGGTGAAATCTTTCTTACATGGGCCCCTCAAAGTACATCTTCTGAAGTGGCTAAACAAACTGGCAGTCAGCTGTGAGAGAAGTAGGAATAGTCTTCTGAGATAAAAGGCAGAACAAGGGAGATTTTTGTAGTAAAAAGGAAGCAAAGAGGCTTCGAGGTGAGCAGAGTTTCCCAAGAAGTGGGAACTGTTGCTATTTATACAGTTTTCTTCTTGGGGTTCTGTTGTACTTGATAAACACATATTTAAAACTTGATAACATATATATAAATAACAGAGCTTGAAAAACAGACAATTTCAGGAACTTAGTGATACAAATCATGCATATGTGCCTGCCTGCTGGAGAAGCTTTGGCTTGATATGCTGGATGGGAAGGGGCAGGATAAGCAGTCATTGCTGCCACATGCAGACATTACTGAAATTATGACTCATTTTCCATCTCTTACTTATTCCCTCTAATTTTGTACTGCCCTGTTGCTGTGCCATATTGCATGCCCTAAAAGGCATCTGGAACTGATCTTGTATGCCACAACATCCTTGTCTCCAAATTGAACAGTGATGGATTTGATGGGTAAACTGTTACATGGATCAGGAAGTCGTTGGATGGTCGCACCCAGAGAGTAGCAGTCATTGGTTCAGAATCCCAGTGGACATCAGCGACAAGTGGTGTCCATCAGGGGTCCGTAGTGGATGTGACCAGGGTTATTTAATATCTTCATTAATGGCATAGAGGGGTCAAGTGCACCTTCTGCAAATTTGCAGATGACCCCAAGCTTAGTGGTGCTGTTGGCACTTCTGAAGGTTAGGATGCCATCCAGAGGGACCTGGACAGGCTCCAGAGGTGGAGACCATGGGAACCTCATGAGGTTTAACAAGACCAAGTGCAAGGTGCTGCACCTGGCTCAGAGCAGCCCTGGTATCAGCACAGGCTGGGGGATGGACAGATCAGAGCAGCCCTGCCCAGAAGGACTCGGGGGTGCTGGTGGGTGAGAGGCTGGACATGACCCAGCCATGGGCACTCACAGCCCAGAGAGCCAAACGTGTCCTGGGCTGCATCCAAAGCAGCGCGGCCAGCAGGGCCAGGGAGGGGATTCTGCCCCTCTGCTCTGCTCTGCTGAGACCCCACCTGCAGTGCTGCATCCAGCTCTGGGGTGGTTACAGAACAGTCCTGTAAGATGTCTATGCAGCAGTGGAGGAAGATGCTGGAAAACTTTTTTAACTTTAGCACAATAGAGTATGACCCCTATATTCCTTGTTAGTGCTTAATTTTGTACATAGAGTGCTTAGTACAAATTACAGAGATTAATGTGGCCTTGTGCTAACTCCCTACATCTGTGACTAATAAACTTGTTCCAGCTAATGCTTTCTTGTTTACTTCTATCAGTGATTAATATGTACTAACTAGTATCTCAGTTTTGAGAACAAGGATTGTGTGTCAGAACAAAGAATGATAAGAGAAGTACACTATGACCTGATGACATGTTTGAGATACTCCCAAGGAGAAAAGATTCATCAGAAGATCTGGAACCATATCCAAACAAGTGGAAATAATTAGCATATATGCATGTATTCAGGAAATGTGGTGAAAATACAATAGTTTCAGGAATATAACCTGGTCTCTTAGGTTACTGAGCATGCATGCTTTGAAGAGAATTACCCGCTGCTGAAGTAATGTTGACTTTCTAACCTAACAAATTTGATGGAGAATTTTCCAGTTTTTAGGGACAAGGTCCCCAGCACAGGCAGGACATGGACCTGTTGGAATGAATCCAAAGGAGGGCCACCAAATTGATCAGTGGGATGGAGTACCTCTCCTGTGAGAAAAGGCTGGGAGAATTGGGATTGTTCAGTCTGGAAAAGAGAAGGTCTTGGGGAGACCTAATTGTTGCCTTCCAGTGCCTGAAGACAACTTACAGGAAAGATGGGGCAAGACTATTCACAAGAGGATGTAGAGACAAGACAAGAGGCAATGGCTGTAACCTGAAAGAGAGTAGGTTTAGATTAGATTTTAGGAAAAAAATCTTTACTATGAGGGTGGTGAGGCACTGGAACAGGTTGCCCGGGGAAGTTGTGGACGCTCCATTCCTGGAAGTGTTCAAGGCCAGTTTGGATGGGGCAACCTGGTCTAGTACAGAGTGGCCCTGCACACGGCAGGGCTGGTTGGAGTTAGATGATCTTCAAGGTCCCTTCCAACACAAACAATTCTATGATTCTATGATTGTATTACAGAGAAATTATTTCTCCTCTTTTCAAAGAAGAAAATCTGGAATACTGACACAAACCAAAGGTGTGTAAGGTATGAATTATTACCTTAAAAAACAAAGCAACCTGATCTCTAATCTGTTTGAAAATACAATGTCACCAGCTAAAGAGTAATATTGTAAATCACTGAAAGTATAATTTGGATCTGAATTTGCATGGCATTTCTGATATTCAGCTTTTGCATTAATAGCATTTGTAATGTCTCACTGGTACATTAATGAACCTGATGACATGCTGTTCTATTTTACTCTGTTTAAAACTATTATTCCTTCTTTCACAAACATTTCACGATTTGTTAGAACCAAACTGAAGTGCCTTAATGGGATCTGCCTATCAAGTGACTCCTTGCTGGGCTGCCTTGCAATCCTTGTGCTGCATGTAATATGTGGAGATATTGAGGCAGAACCTTATGTTCTCACGTGATTGTCATCTGGAACTACTTACCAGTGTCCATGGAGTGGCTTCTGTGATTGCCTCTCTGTATCTCAGCTCATATGATGTATGAGCTGTGGGCAGGTCCCACTTTATTATCAATTGGTTTGTGATCTGATAAGCATTTATGTTAGATGGTGACAAGCACTTTCCTAAAATGAGGGATATACAGCTGTTAAAAATGTAAGAGAAGCAGGAAAACTTTGGTAATTATGTCTGTCAAGTGTGGTCTATAAAAATTGAAAGACTTGGCACAGGATACTGAACACTGTAAGACTTCAAAAAACCCTGGAAATGAATAATTACTAAATCTTTATGGTATCAGCAAAATACAGTTGTTCCTCTTGCCTTTCTTTTGTGAATGCTTCTACTGATTTCAGGAACATTCTTTTTCTAAGCAGTTACTAATCAAAATGTCAAAAATATCTGTAATCATGTATTAAAAATATCCAGAATATCTTTAAATTTCAGTAAGTGCAAATATATTTTCATCTTTCTCTTCAATAAACACAAGGTGGCCAAAAGTCTTCAGTAAAGGTCATAGTGATAATTTGGGTTGTACTGGTAGTAACACCCAGGAGTGGGAAACAGTGGTTTTTCTTGGACCATGATTAGTCTGAGCAGGTGAAGTTTTGGGAAGCTTTTAACATTATTTCAGTGACCAGATAGGTAGGGAATCTTTAAACAAACATCTAAAGGAAATAGTAAATAGGGCTGCTTTTTTCATATCTTCCTTGTAGCACTGTGTAATAGGTAAATGGCCTTAGAAAATAGTTGAATTTTGAAAAGGTTTCTCAAAATTCTAATGCCCTATATCATGGATTCTTTAGGTGCACAGTGCTGAGTCAATCTGCTCTTTGGAAACCAATATAAAGAAATTCAGAAAAACATCAAAGAGAGCACAAAAAGCTGGTTAAGTACACAAATATTACTATATATTTTTCTGGATATGAATATTAAATATTCCAGCAAAATATTTAAAGTAAAACCCTCCTCCTGTAAAAGCTGATAGACTTCTGTTACTATTTCATTTAAGGAAGTCAAACTGCATTTTAGGTCTCTGAATCAGTAAAAATAATGAGAGTATTTTGGGAGCTGAAATTTCGGAAATAATATTTAAAGACTACAGTTTTAGCTGAGCACTGCAGTAACACAACTTGTGAAGATGCTGTACCTGCTTTGCTTGGTAAAACTGAAATGTTCTTTCCTTTTGCACAGGTGTCATGGGCATAATTCACTGCTATCCAAATGGATGCAAATCTCTCAATGTAGAGATTCTTTCGTTCTATTGTGATGAAAGGCAATGATGTGTTTCGTTGAAAAAGTTTTCGTATCTTGTTCCTTCAGAGAAAAGGAAGCAGAATGAAAAACATTTCATTGGATTATAGTTCCTCCCCTGCCCAAGAAAGCGACATTATAGCAATTGATAGTTCTCCAGATACTTCTACACGTAATTCCACATCCGGAAACTTGAAGGTTCACCTTGAGCAGCTTGAAACAGCAAGATTAATTCCAGCACCCCAGTAACTCTAGCAAATTTAAACATGCAAATCCTAGCGTTGTGTGGTGGAGAACTGTTGAATTCCTTAAACTTGTAAGGCGTAGCATGATACAACAAGATGCATATGACCTTCTTTTGTACTTACAGTGGGATATATAGGGCATTTTGAAGGTATAAAATTAGGTTAGAAATTACTTCATAAAGCCTTGCCACCTATCTCAGGGGCACACAAATTCCTTTTGAACAGCAAAATTTCCCAGTTACATGAATCTAAATTACCATAAAGTTATGAAAAAGCTCTTATGAGTTCTATGCCTGTCTTCTCACTTCTGTTCCTGCAAAGCATCAGAGTTTGACAGAGATATTTAAATGTCACCTGAGTCCTCAGCCGTGTAGATTTCTCCTGGTATACCTAATGCACACAACACAGGAAGTCCAAGAGTTTTAATGCCTTACGTACAACTTTGCTGCCTATTCTTTTTCCCTGTCTCTCTCATTTAGTCTCTGCCACACACAGGACAAATTTTTCCAAGGTTAAAATTGTGCAAGTTCAATGTTCTTAAAGAGATGGGCTAGCATATTAATTGCCTAGCTATGCATTTCAAGTATTAAATTACACACATCAATATTTAATAACTGAAAAAAACTACTTGAAGGTTTTCCTGTCTTCTGCTTCAGACTAGCTGTGAATCAGCAATTAAAATTTCAAAGCATGATTTTGAATTCTTGGTTGGAACTTTTCTGTGGGAGTGTTTATCTTTAATATTTTTCTTCCTGACAACTAAGTCATAAGGAGCAAGGACAAGGAACAATTACAACGTCAAACTGATGTTACATGCAGGAAGGGGTGATGCCCTCTTCTAGGCAAGCTAAAAGTCCTTTCAAGTGTGGGTTTTTTTTTTTTTCTTTTAACCCAATAGAGGAGGAGATTGGAAGTTTGTCTTCAAGACCACCGGGTGGAAGCCCAGGAAACTGAGGTTAAAGTCCTGACTCTGACTTGGAAACATCAACATCTCTGCCAGGGAATTTTCTCCCTCTTCCCCCACTGACCTCCTCTTTCATTCTTTTTTTCTGCCTTGTCTGTTCATGACATCAACCCTGCAGCCTGGGAACAGCACAGTCTGGTTTTGGCTTAGGACTTTAAAAGCAACTAGCTTACATGTATTTTATCTGATAACATCTCTACAGAAACAGAGCTGTTTCACAGATGTTTCTGCCCTTCCAAAAAATTGTGACTCTAAAGTCCCAAGAGGCAAGACAGCAAATGCAGTGGGATTTGGTACTTCTTGCAAGCTGGTGCCTGCTGCTACCTCCATGAGAAAATACTGAAGATACTGGGGGGAGTAAGCTCAGCCTTGAGGTGGTTGCTTTGCTCCTCTGCAATGTGAAGATGATCACCCTGGGGAATTTCCCAGTGTAGTGATATTTTCTTAGCTTTAGGAGATACTTCTAACCACAGCTCATTTTTAATGACAAGGGGTGGTTTTGCGGCAAAATAATCAGCAATGAATATCAGAATATACCAACGGCATACACTGTTGCAGCCTATGTACCCCATGATATTGTCTCATGGCAAAGATCATGTCTTCTGATCTCTCATCTCTGTTTCTGAACATGCCCCTAATCTCATGGGAATTTCCAAACATCTAGATATAAAATGAGGAAATTGAATTTTGTAATGCAGCTGCAACTGAAGACACTGTATTTGAGGTAATCAGCCCAAGATTAACGCTACAAGTTAATTCCATCTGTTAAATCACTACTTGACAATTCAGAATTACCAGAAGGTATGCCACATCTGACATCTCCTTGGGTACACGCTATAGCAAAGTACATAATGCATAAAATAAAAGCTTAAAAGTGTCTGTTTATGTCTATGTGTTTTAATTTTTTTTTTTTTTTACATTGAATACGTCTGTGTTGAATAGACAATGAAAGTCAATAGTTGCAAATAAAGGTAATTCATTAAGGTGATCTTTGGCAATAATGTTTTAAAGAGTGTGCTGGAGGCATGGTAAGATGTATAATGACTTTGTATTGGGTTTTGGGAGCAGGGGAGCAGGTTGCTATAGAGGTGGCTTCTGTGAGAAGCTGCAATAAGCTTTCACCATGTCCAACAAAGCCAGGCTGGCTACAGGACAAACCCACTGCTGACCAAGGCTGAGCCCATCAGCCATGATGGTAGTGCCTCTGGGATAATGTATTTAAAACAAGGTAAAAGCTGCTGCACAACAGCAGCTGGCAGAGAGGAACGAGAATATGTGAGAGCAGCAGAGAGAAGCCCACGCTGGAGCAGGTTTGCTGGCAGGGCTTATAACCCCATTAGGGACCTGCTTTGGAGCAGGCTCTTCTTGAAGGGCCAGAACCCCATGGAAGGGATCTACACTGGAGCAGTTCATGAAGAACTGCAGCACAATGAGAAGAATTCATGTTGGAGAAGTTCACGATGGACTGTCTCCTGTGAGAGCATCCCTATGCTGGACCAGCAGAGGAGTCAGAAGAGAAAGAAGTGACAGACACAACATGTGATGGACTGAACACAACCCTATTTCCTGTCCACCCACAATACTGGGGTGGAGGAGGTAGAGAATTCAGGAGAAAAGTTAAGCCCAGTAAGAAGGAAAGCATGAGGAGGGGCAGGGAGGAAGAAGGTGTTTCAAGTTGTAGCTGTATTTCTCATTACTCTACTCTGATTTGAATGTTAATAAATTAAAATCATTTTCCAAAGTCAGGTCTGCTTTGCCCATGACGGTAATTGCTGAGTGATCTATTCCCGTCCTTATCTCAACTCATGCACCTTTGTAGTATTTTCTGTGCCCTGTTGGGCGAGGAGGGGAGGGATAGAACAGCTTTTGTGATGTCTAGCCAAGATCAACCTACCACTCTCTTACCAAGCTGTCACAAATCAATAGGTATTGATTAGAAATGATGAAAGATATTGACCAGCATTGTGTAACAACTTATAACATGATGAAATATACTGGAGCAAAACTCTGGCAGATGGGAATCACATCTAACAGCAATAAGAGCTTTTTGTTTTCTGAGATTACTTTTCAGACTTACCATTTTAAGTATATGGTATAATTAACTGTATTTGGAGCACTAGGTAAGGGCAGCCAGGTACAGGTTAGATCCCCACTTAGTTCTTTGTAGCACACCAATTCATTGTCCCAATCTGGAAGATGAAAACATGTGCACTGCAAAAGACCTATCACAGACAGCCATTAACTGACTCAAAGGACTGTGAGCAACAAAACCAAATACAAACCAGGCTAGAACTGATCGACTAGACCCCAGAATTGCATCAAAACCATCAGCCATCACTACCTGAAGTTCAGAACAACACACTATTGCTGGATAAAACCAATATTACTTTTATGCTGCCTGCTCTATAAATACTGCATTATAAAAGAGGAGGAGCATAAGTTTATGTACAAAATTTCTTGTTATTAATTTTTTAAAGAGAGGTATGAGGCTTATTTTGCATCTGAACATACCCTTTTTTCAGCTGATGTGAAATTAAACACTGATAACATTATTAAAAGAACTTGTTTTTTGTCTTTAGTGGTTAAGCTTACTTCAGTATTTCAAAAATGTCTCATCAGAAATGGTAATGCTAAAATATGACTGTTCTTCTTCTGCTTTGTGTCATTTGTGTCTGAACTATTAGTTCAGAAGAATCAGTCATGGTGTTTCAAAGTACCACCTGAAAGACTTTTTTTTCTGATTTTTTTTTGTTGTTGTTGTTGTTCAGAAAAGTAGACGAGGATGTCAACAGGCATGGGATGCTTGAGGTGAATTTTTCCTGATAAGTAGAGTCACACATCCTTCATACCTGTTAGGTTTAACAAGTTGCCAATAGGCCCATCAATCTTGAATAAGAATGTATTGCTATGTGATAAGTAAATATGCGTATGTCTGGAGTTAGTGTTGTAGCATAGTTACGGTAGCTCATAACCTAGGTTATGAGATAAACGATCAGTTCTCTTTTCCTAATTTCTTCCTACAACCTGACTTACAGAGTATCCTCAGCAGTCTTTTCATCATTGAGATGACAGATGCCTATTCAAGTTAAAAGATCTTTTGGGAAAAAACTGTGTCAAATGAGTATAGCACTGACTTAAATACCCTCACCTTATGACACTTCTTTTCTCGTATTAAACAAATTATGCTTTTCTAATAAAGTTATGCTGCATCTGTTCAAGTGTGTACAGGTTCCTTTCAGGAAGGTGGAGATCATGTCTTCCTTGTTTCCATAGCAATGTGAAAAATTACAGAATTCTTTGCTTTTCTAGTCTGGCCACCAAACCACATCTTGACCTCCTCACCCATGAACATGGTATCTGTCAACAGCAGGGAAAACAGCAACAGTTCTCACATTCTTCTCCTTTTTACTCTGAATTAAACCTTACACTTACTTAGTGTTTGTTTATTGTTGTTTTGAAGAAACACCTGAAAACAAAACCTTTTTGAACTGCTGTAATACTTCATGTCAATACATGGGTAATATACTGCTCCTGAAACTATTTGAAATAACAGTTCTATTAACTCAGATCCATGTGGTGTCTACAATGTTATAGATCTGTCTTTGCTTACAGAGGAACAGAGGTTGTATTGTTCCTCAGGTTTAAAGTTTTACAAACCCTCCCTGTCTTTCTCTGTGAGATTATGGTATTAGAGCAGACAATGAAAAATAGTAGATTTCATGTGTGGAAATAGTGTATTAGCTCAACTAACACCCCAATGCCTCACCCCACTCCCAAGATACTGAAGTTCTACATTACTTTCTCCAGATGAATATAATGAATCTTACGAACTTTCATTTTCTCTCGTCCTGTTTGTGGATATTAGTGTCTGCATGCACATTCATTTTTATTCTAATGCTTTCTTTGTTTTACTGTACTGCTCCACCTTAACATGTATATTATTAATTCTTCCCAGACCTAGCATACTATCGCTGTATAATGACTGTGCTCCAAGGACTATGCAAAGAAAGAAAAAATTTTCTTTGTTCTAAAGAAAAAGCAGTTCAGTTTCTCCACTAAAAAAAACCCCAAACCAACAAACAAACCAAACCCCCAAAGCCTCACCTTTAATTTTTTTCAGTCAAGACCTTTCTGGTTTTTTTCCTGTGCATCTGGTGTTCTCACTAATGATTTAGTGGAGCATAGTCTGGCAGGTTAATTGCAAGGACTAGAAAATTATCCATGGCTAATTTCAGAAAAACATAGTCCTCCTGCAGATGTCTTGCCCAGTGTCACTGTGTACTCAAGAATCTGTCATCTCTGCTGTTTGTTAGCAAGCAGGATGTTTCTGCCTACAATAAATCCAGCACGAAGTACATCAGATGACCACCCACTGCTTTGTAATACTCGCTATTAAAATGTGTAGCACTGTTCCTTTTTGCCAGCATCAGTAATTTCTCAGTTAAATGGAGAGCAGATCCCCGCCACACATAAACATGGCAGGTCCGTGGTCTTTTGAAACGGCGGCTATTTGCGACGCGCTGGGTGGGCTTTCACTCAGAGCGTGCGGGTTAGCCCCTGCCATCAGGCAGACACAGCTGCCCGCGCTGCCCTGGCCGGATTTT
>NW_008236438.1:830650-837418 GCF_000691975.1 Corvus brachyrhynchos | reverse complement strand
GGCAGCACAAAAAGAAAGAAAGAAAGAAAAAAAAGTTGTTGATCAAGGCAATCGCGAAAGAAATGGTAAAAATGTTGCTGCTGGTTGCTTCTCCTACAAACAGAATTTAATTCGGTCATGATTTTGTTCGTATGGCCTCATCCTTGAGCAGCATTAAGAATTTTTACCGTTCATAAGAGGCAGCAAGTTGTGCAGTGTATGAAAACTCACCTCTAACAATTAAAAGGATAGCTGCAAGCAGGGAGTTCTTCATCTTCTCTGTAAAGAAGCATAATGATTACCATCAACATTACGCTGTCTTCAGTCTATTTTTCACACTTCCTCTTCAAACTTCCTATTCATTCTAACACCTATACTGCTACTGACTGAACACAAGTAATAAGTTTATTAATGAAAATGCAAGAGACATTTGAGTTCTGTGTTATTAATTATACTTACAAAATCCTAACAATCCTTCTGGAAAACAGGAACTCTCCACCCTGGTTTTTGTAAGCACTCACAGTTAGATTCTTGACAGTGTCTGCAGGATCAGCAGTGCAAACTGAATTAAACTTGTATAGGTACTTCAAACTCCTTTGAAAACCCTAACTAATTTCTCACTTCAAATTAGAGATATTCGTGTCAGTAAAAAGGAAGTCAAGGTGTTTGACTGAGTCTAATATGAATTCTTGGATACTGTAAAATTAATAGCAGCAGAAGACCCACACCTGTCTTCACTTTCTAACTGCTTTCCTCTTTCAATATGATTT
This sequence comes from Corvus brachyrhynchos, assembly GCF_000691975.1. Taxonomy (NCBI): domain Eukaryota; kingdom Metazoa; phylum Chordata; class Aves; order Passeriformes; family Corvidae; genus Corvus; species Corvus brachyrhynchos. Next base: position 836,669 of record NW_008236438.1, on the reverse strand, counting down.
CACCACTGCAAAGATGCTGTATCTACATTGTTGGTACCTACACTGGGGCCCTAATGCAGACAAAAATCACCATTAATTTGGTGAACATTCTGAACACAGAAGCCAGCAGAGCCATAATAGCTGTTACTGTTACAACTGTTACTGTTACAGTAAAGGGAAATTTTCAGGAAATTTTGCTACTGTGGGAAATTTCCCTTCTGGGCTTAGACAGCTGCTGTCAGATATCAGATTCAGGCCCACCTGGAGATAGGCAAATTATGAACTTATCTTGGCAACCATTTTAGGTTGAGTATTGAATAGGAAAAAGACATCTGTTTAAAATTAATCATTTTCCTAAAGAGAGAGACATGCTTCTCAGCATGGTCTGCAGTAGGAGTGGGTGACTAATGCAACAACCATGTCTTATCAGATACTATGAAGGGCACAGTCATGAAAAGCAAGTGATCAAGGAATTCTGCTGAGTGCTGCAAGGGGTTTCCTAGTGATAAATTCATTGGGCTTGGGAGTAAGCTCCAAAATGCCGAGGAGTAGCGGATACAATGTGTGCATGCAGGATCACAACCCCTATTATCTGAGAGATCCAAAAATTGGCCTTGACAATGCTTCCAAAAAGGAAGAGTCAAGAGGATAAGGTCAACTGATGATAATAAGGAAAAACTGGTGAGGTAAAAATGCAAGTCATATGTGACAGATTTTGACAGTGGGGTTGAAGAGCTACAGACTCAGAATAGCGTAGAAGTCAAGAGATGGAGAAAACTTTAAGAGCTATATATATTGGTTTGATGTGCTCAGCATAATCACATTCAAAACAACCTATCCTGAATGAAAACCATATAAGTAACTCAGTCAAGAGCAGGACTGGATTTAGTGTGCACAGAATTAGGACAGAGCATACTGGAGAAAAAGAACCCCAATAAAGCAAGTCCATATCATCTTTGCTGGAGCTCTAGGTCTCAGTATAAATGCCACTGTTGTTTGAAGAAAAAAGTTAATTCTAACAAGCATAGAAAATACATTACCAGTCCAAATAGCAGAGGAGATATAATCTTGAAAACTGGAATTTCACATTTGAGTGGGGCCAAATTTTTAACTATAGCTCAGCTATCAAGTTACTATAGTAACCTTTTAATGTATAACAAAAGATATATTATTATATTTGAGGTAAATTTTGCATAGAACCACTTTTTCAAGTGTTTAATATTTCAGCTTTTTCACTATGAAGTTCTGTCAGAATTGTAAATGCCTGATGTTTTCCTGTTAATTCAGATGAGGATAAATTATGACATCTTCTGTGATATGCTTTAAAGTGCAGAATGACTGTAGGATACTTCCAGCCTTATTTAATTTGTGACCTAAATGTATTTTCAAACCTGGGTTTATGCATCACTCTAGATAAGGTTTTCCGTGAGTGCTTTCCCCTGTCATTTCCTTTTATAAGCTCTGCAGTAAAAGAGATGGCAGGCTCCTGGTCTCCCCAGAATGCAGTCTCGAAATAAATGAACCTTTCCATTTAGACTGTATTAGATAATGTAAATTAATAGAAACCCCACAGGATCCTTCTCTGTTGCCCAACATTATCTGTTAACTCCAGCTCTTCAAAAGGAAAACAAACTCTGAAGACAGGTGGGCTCAGCCAGCAAAATGCCACTGGCCCCCTTCTCCTGTGGAGCTACAGCTCTTGTAGCTCATCACAGGAGGATTGGTCAAGCCATGACCTTCTGACTACATGTTTTGCAGGTCAGCCATGTGCCCATGAATGCTAATGAACCAGAAAGGGTCTGAAATTTTGTTTATTTGGAGTTCTAAACATGTCCCAAGACAGTTTGGGCTATGTGTAACCAGCAACCTTGTTAAAGTGCACTCAGGTCCTGGTGGGTAGCCAAAGCAGAATATAGACTGCAGAGATAATGCATCAGGAAAGGAATATTGCACTTCTATTTGAAGTCTCACCTTGTATGAAGTGCAAACTGGTGAGGTCTTCATTGTCTCCTGGTTGAATCAGGATGTGTTTTTGCTAGCTTGCTGTTTCTCCAATAAACAGTTCAAACTCACTACAGGTAATCTGTTTCAGGCATATTGTAACAAATCCAATATTGTAGCAATTTCAAATTCAGGTTTTGCCACTGAATAGTCCATGCTGAGCTCTTGTATCTTTCTTTTGGATTTCCTTTAGGATCTAATGTAGAGTCACATTATTTTTCACAAATTATTTCCCATACAACTCTGCTTCCAATAAGCAGATGTCCAATTCTGTAAAAGATCTGAGAGGTTTTTACAGAGTGGCTTTGTTTTCCAGAGAAATACATGAATATCTGAATACAATGAGCAAATATCATATGATCTTTGGGGAAAGAAAAATTCCCATTCAGCCTTCAGCTGCACCCCCTGGGGGAAATTTGTTATGTTAGGGAGAGTGTCTACTATGCACACTTCCATCCTTTCTGTGTTCAAGTTACATTATGAAACAGCTTATCTTTCAAACAATTCTGTATTGTCTTAAGGAAAATCACATTTTTTTACCCTAACACATTGGCTAGGTAGAGGCCATCAAAAGTTTCAATGAGAGATCTGCCCTGGAGGTTTAAAAACTTCCAATTACAGATGAAGCATAAATGTGCCTGAATAGACTAGACACTCAACACAGAATGCAAAAAACTCCCAGAGATTTATATATTTGGGTGAAGATTCCTTCGAAGAAGCACAAAAAATTAAGACAAATATCGACTAAATTCTGGTTATCCTAGAGCAGATCTGGGGTCTCACCAGTGCCACATCATTGACAGTGATGTGATGCAGAGTTTTGCCTAGTGTGTCAGCTAGAATATTTATGAGAGTTGGTATGATCAGATGAGGCTGTCAACTTATCTTTACTACAGCATCACAGTTAGTGCTACAGGCTTGTTTGTGGGATCATGGGAGGAAATTATCTCTGTGGTAGCTCACACCAGTAGTTTGAAAACAGAGTTCAACATACACATGACGGCTGAGCTGTGTGCAGAACCAGTGTCTTAAGTATTGTGATTCAGAACCAGAGTCTTTAGTACTGGGATTTGACTTGGAAACAAGACCTTTACTTCTGCTAGATCACCTTGGACCACATCTTACTTATCAGTTTTAGTAGCCTCTGACTGCTCTGAAAATACAGTCTAAGAATCTGCTTCCATTTACCTTCATTATCTCCTCCTGTGTAGCCAAGAGGAGAATCAAGGATCATCCTTAACTTTCAAGACTTTATTAAATGCTTATTAGTGCTTTTAATACCTAAGTGGATGACAAAGAATATAAGCCTTCTTCTCTACTATCCTGTTTGGTTTACCTAGTGGGCTTGCAACTGCTGTAGGGGAGTTATTTTGGGATATGTGGTGTGGAACGAAAGAGAATTTGACAAAAGCTTGCCTGTGCTCTTCCCATACACAATTTTGGGTGTAATCTTCATCTTTTTCAAGTCTACAGGAAGACTGGACTGTTTGTTTTTATGTGGTTTTGTTCGGCCCTTTTTCTTAATGCCTGCTTTTTTAATCTCTGAGGCAAGGAGATATAAATATCTTAGTTACCTTTCTTTTTCTTTTTTCCCGTGGGATTGATCCTGGACAAAGAAATGCTTGCCAGTGAAACCCAACTATTCTAGAAGGCATGTTTGGAGAAAGTCCAGGAAAGCAGTACAAAGAAGCTCACCTAGCACAAGGCAAAACGTGAATTTTTCAGGGTAGTGTTCTGTCTTCATGGTATTTTATCCCACCATTTCCACTTTAGTAACAGTGAATGTATTTGCATTGTTAGTTTTAGATTTTCTCCATTATAATTTTTGTCTCAGAATTTTATACAGCATAACTGGTCTGCCAAGTCATTAGCTTTTCCTAATTCAAATGTTTTCAAGCGTATTTCCTGGCTTGGAACAAAGTAATTTAAAAACAGTAACTATGGTTAACTGAATTATGAGAGTCTACATGTATACTCACCTTTGGCTTTACTACTCTTGGTCATTTTATTTTTCCTTCAGCTATTATTATGCAATAGATAACTTGGAGGAATTTTTTTTTCATTCAATTATTTATCAAATATTTTTTAATATCAATTTTTTTCATTCAATTATTTATCAAAAATTGTTTCAGTCATCTTAAAATAATTCACAAATAGCTATTTGACTTTCATGCATAGAATAGAAAGCCAGGGAGGGGTTAGATTTGCCAAACTGAGATAACAGTGTCATGGTTCTCATTAGCCCCTCTATATTCCAGAGCTCAGTGATTCCAGCGATTGCCCAGAAGGTGGGATCCCTCAAACTTAGTTTGACTACAGATGGGCCTTGCATATGACACTAACCACTGTTGTTTAGGACATCTTGGCAGGGCCTGTTTTGAACTCCCCATCAAGATTATTCTTGCTTTATATCAATAACAATTGATGTACAAAAATCTCTTGAATGAGGATTTGCATCTAGTGAGCCACATCTCATTTAAGCTTTCTAACTATTAATCTGAAGCATCACATTACAGCAGGAGTCTCCAAAGAGTGCTCCTACCTGAAACATGTGACTATCCTAGTAGTTAAGGTATATTTCTGACAGCTGAGAAATTCTGATTTATGGTTGGCTTGCATAAGAATACAGATCTGAGCTAAATATTTTTGCATCTTCTAATCCATTGGCCTGCCAATAGATTACTTGCATAACTGTGAATATGGCTTCTTTTAATTATTGCCTGTCTGCCCATAAACTCTGTAAACTTGTAGATTTCTTGGTTTTTTCGTAATGCAGTGTGAATGTTCCTGTTCACTCTTAGCCTCCATCTTAGATTTGCTGCTAGGAACACATAAATACTAGGAGTGTTGTTGTAATACAAAAATGCTGCTAGCAAGGATTTTCTTGCTATTTCTAAGCCCGTGAGAGACTTTTCTCTCTCACAGAAGAGGTAACAGAGTTCTATAAACAATCAAACACCTGCAGCCTTGAGAAGTCTTGTTTATAGTACGGTAGAAAAATATTTTGACAATGGATGTTTTAGGATTTTAGCCAATCACCCCAAGGGGTGGATGATCCTTTGTCCAATTAGACTATGAAGAAAAAAGTCTATAAAAGAGTTTGTAAAATAATTAAATTAATCAATCTTGCTGCACAATTCCTGCCTGCTGGATCTTCTCTCCTCCTCCCTACAGCTGCAGGACACGGTAAAATACCCTAGGCTTGCAGTAATATGTCATGGCTGCCTGAAGTTTCTCCTCTGCTAGCAAGGGTAAAACTTCTTGAAAATTCTTTTGTGAACTGAACTTGTTCCATCTTAAGGGTAGATAGTTTTTTTTAACCTTATATCTCATACAAGAGACTGCCCCTGAATTTAGTAATCCTGGTTGAGAGCTCCTTCTTTACTCTAAAATATTTTCTTTTGTCTCCCATAGTGATTACCAGCCTGTGTTTTTCTAGATTTAAACAAGTTACACTTTTTCAGTCTATTATCACATGAAAAAGGTTCTATTTCCCCTGTTACCTCAGGGTACAGTTTGGATTCTCTGAGATTTTGCTGCTAATGAAAAGAGAAACACCTGTTTAGGCTGTTGCCCCTATTTTATGTCTCTTTGGCCAAGGGTGCTTTCATTTCTGAGTTGTTGAAGTGTGTTTCAGTGGTTAGCCACGGAATGTAACAGCCTGGGTCCAAACTGGAAGGTGTTTTTAATTTTAACAGTTTTTGGACTTCCTGTCACAGACACTGAATTGGATGCTGAGGAGTGGAATGGCACTGAGAGGTCCAAGTTTGCAAGTGCACCACCAGGACTTGGAGAAGAGGGAGGGCTGGCATGGGGCATTTGCAGCATAAGCATCTGCAGGCTGACACCATGCAGCAGCACGATCCATCTCTGTGGTGCTGTTGCAGAAGGAACCCTAAAAAAAACATGCAGGCAATCCCCTGCTGTTCAACCAATATCAATAAAATGTACTGTTGTCTTGGTTTGAAAGACAGGTGTCTGCTAAGGAAGGCAGGAGCTTCCCTTGGAATGGTAGATGCAACCCCCCTCCCCTCCTAGT